>NC_053025.1:170890971-171190971 GCF_003073215.2 Triticum urartu | reverse complement strand
CTTCAACCGCTTCAAGAGAAATGACAATGAGAATGTCCAGCTCACATTTGATCGACTCACTGACATCACGAATGAGCTTCAAGCCCTTGGCGCTACTGAGATCACCAAGCATGAAGTCGTCAAGACACTACTGAGATCACTTGACAGTTCGTTTGACACCCTAGCCCTGATGATTCAAGAACGTCCTGATTTCAAGACACTCGATCCGTCTGACATACTTGAGAGGCTCAACACACATGAGTTTCAGCTTTCTGAGAAAAGAGATATCTACGGTCCAAACTATGGGCGAACTCGTGCCTTGAAGGCAAAAGTGTCTCCTCATCTGAAGAAGAATCTGACAGCAGTTCTGATGATCCTGAAGACATTGGAAGGGAACTTGCTATGCTTGTGAAGAAGTTCCAAAAATTCACCAAGAAGAAAGGTTTCAGAAAGTCTTCACGATCAAGCTCAAGGAATGATGAAGCTTCTGCTCATGACTACAAGAAGAAAACATGTCACAAGTGCAAGAAACCTGGCCACTTCATCTCTGAGTGTCCGCAGTGGGACAATGAGAACAAAAAGAAGAAGAAGAGCAAGGAATATGACTCTGACGACAAGAAGAAGAAGAAATACTCAAAGTCTTCTTCCAAGTCTTCCTCAAAGTCTTCATCACACAAGAAGAGCTCATCTGGCAAGGCACGTGCGTTTGTTGGCAAGGAAATGGATTCAGAGGAGGAGTCCGCTTCTGAGGAGGCGGAGGTGGAGTCTGAGGAGGAGTCCGATTCTGGCGTTGCAAGTCTGGCTACAGCATACGTTGCCAAGTCCATCTTCAACACTGAAGACAATGACTTCATCACCGACACCGATGCAAATGACAAGGACTACTCCGCTCCTACCTACTGCTTCATGGCACGCGGTGCCAAGGTAAACACACGCACTACTCACTATCAAACATCTAGTGAAGATGACTCTGATTGTGGTTCCAAACCCAGCTACAAAACACTTGCTAAAATTGCAACTGAACAACAGAAAGCTATGGAACATATTCAAAAACTGTTAGACAAAAGCGATGATGTTAGGCGCTGAAATGACTCGATCTGAGTCCTTAATTGAAGACATAAAAAATCTTCACGTTAAGTATGAGGAACTTGAAAGTCGTCATGAAACTCTCTCAACAACTCATGAAAAGCTTTCCTATGATTATCTTCAAAGGAAGCAAGATCTTGAGAAATTGAGAGCGGCTCATGAAGATCTTCAAAAGGAAAACGAGTCACTTCGCGCCGAACAGATCAGTTCCGCTCAGGAAGGATTTGAACCACCATGTCTTAAATGCATTGAGCGTGATAATGCTACTACTGTTGCTGAATGTTCTACTGCTGCTACTGTTGCAATATCTTCAACTGTTGATGTGGGAACTAACCCCTCTGCTGAGGATTCCACTGCTATTGCTGATGAGAATGCTAGGTTGAAGACATTGCTTGAAACAGGGATGTACAAAAGTCTTAAAGGGCATCAGACACTATGTGATGTCCTCAAAAAGCAGATCTTGAACCGAAACCCGAGGAAAGAGGGTGTTGGGTTCGTAAGGAAAATGAATGCTGATGGCTCTTACTGGAAACCTGAGCAGTACCCCAAAACCACATGGGTTGCTGCAAAGGAATCTTCAGCAGATCCATCCACTCTATCTGGCTTCACTTGTGCAAACCCCATTGTCATTGATGAATCCTTTGATGCAAACTATAAACTGTTTAAGAATCAGAATGGTGAAGTGTTTGCCAGGTACATTGGTACTAACTGCAGGAATGGACCGCCTATGAAGAAGATCTGGGTTCCGAAAAAGTGTCTGGAGAATCTTCCTGTGAATGTCATCATGACACCACACGTGAAGAAGACAAACCTCAGACCACAAGGCTTCATACGGTCCAAAGGCTTCATACAGACAGAGGACTCACCTGAGTCGCACTAACGCAAATGTTTTGCAGGGAAACCATACTCAGGCCTATGAATATGAGCGCGTTCATCAAACCGCCATGTTCATAAGACCAAGAACTATTCTGCTTATTCTTATGAGTACTATTGTCCGCCTGCAAGACTTTTTGCTAGGGCTCCAAAGCCAAAGTTCTCAGACGCTGCACTTAGACTTATTGCTTCTAAGCCACCCTTGAAGATGTGGGTGGCTAAGAAAGCTTAACTCTCTTTTGCAGGGAAAGGTCTCCAGCAGAAAACCAAAATCGTCTGACGCTATTGCTGGGGACCTTAAACATCTTGTAGGGCGCAAGATCAAATGCCCGAATGGTCTTACTATGTACTTCGTTCCTGAATCGCTTGCTACTCTCCCTATTAGTCCTAATCTGGATCTAAGCTTTCATAACCCACTGGTTCGTCAAATGTTTTTGCTTCACAATTCTCTTCGTGAAGCCTATCCCCCTAACTGCACTGTAGGGTACGACACCAGCGTCTTCAGAATGGATTATTGATAGTGGGTGTACCAATCACATGACTGGCAAAAGAAGCCTTCTTATGGACTCAACCTTACGTCCATCCGACAAGAGTCACATCACATTTGCTGACACTGGTAAAAGTAAGGTACTGGGTCTAGGTAGAGTTGCAATCTCAAAGGATCAACACATGGATAAAGTCATGCTTGTTGAATCCCTTGGCTTCAACTTAATGTCTGTCTCAATGCTTTGCGATTTGAACATGATCGTAATATTTGGAAAATATCGCTGCCTTGTACTAATGGAATCTGACAAGTCTCTAGTGTTTGAAGGGTATCGGAAAGATGATTTGTATGTAGTAGATTTCTCGGCAGGACCACAGCTTGCCGTATGTCTTCTAGCAAAAGCTTCAGAATGCTGGCTCTGGCATCGGAGGCTAGGGCATGCTGGCATGAGGAACCTCCACACCCTTGCAAAGAAGAAGCATGTCATAGGCATCGAGGGCGTCAAGTTCAAGAAAGATCACTTATGAGGTGCCTGTGAAGCAGGAAAGATGACGAGGGCCAAACATCCCTCGAAGACAATCATGACAACCACTCGACCCTTCGAACTGCTCCACATGGATCTTTTCGGTCCCACTCATTACTCAACTCTTACTACTACTGCTTGTCTCTATGGCTTTGTCATTGTTGATGATTATTCTAGATATACTTGGGTGCACATAATCCTCTATAAGACTGAAGTGCAGGATGTCTTCAGACGCTTCGCCAATTGAGCAATGAACAACTATGGCGCCAAGATAAAGCACATCAGAAGTGACAATGGCACTGAATTCAAGAACACTGGCCTTGATACATATCTTGATACCTTGTGCATCACACATGAATTCTCAGCCCCGTACACGCCACAGCAGAATGGCGTCGTCGAACGCAAGAACAGAACCCTCATTGAGATGGCCCGAACGATGCTTGATGAATACAAGACTCCAAGAAAATTCTGGCCTGAAGCCATTGATACTGCATGCCATACAATCAATCGTGTTTATCTTCACAAGCTTCTGAACAAGACATCTTATGAGCTCCTTACTGGCAAGAAGCCGAATGTTAGTTACTTCAGAGTATTTGGCGCCAGGTGCTGGATCAAGGATCCACATCACACTTCAAAATTTGCACCAAAAGCACATGATGGTTTTATGCTTGGATATGGAAAGGATTCGCACTCCTACAGAGTCTTCAATCTCTTTCATTATAAAGTGGTTGAAACAGTGGATGTGCGGTTTGATGAGACTAACGGTTCACAAAGAGAGCACCTCCCAAATGTGCTAGATGAAGTTCCATCCAGCGAATCAATCAAGCTTATGGGAACCGGAGAAATCATACCCTCTGAAGCTCAACCTGAGGAGGAACTTATCATCTCCGCACCTGATCAACCTTTAGACAATGCTCAGCCTGAAGACAATCCCACTAACAAAGACAATGATCAGCAAGAGCAAAACCTTCGCCCTGTACATCCTCGTGTTGCCAATGAAGTGCAGATTGAGAGAATAATTGACAGCATCAATGCACCCGATCCGCTCACTCGATCAAGGGCAACTCAGCTAGCAAATTTCTGTGGGCACTTCGCATTCGTCTTAATTACAGAACCCAAGAAAGTTGAAGAAGTCTTCATGGAACCTGAATGGATTCAAGCTATGCAAGAAGAGCTTCAACAGTTTGAGCTGAATAATGTATGGGAACTGGTTAAGCGTCCTGATCCTTGGAAGCACAACATAATAGGCACCAAATGTATATACCGCAACAAGCAAGATGAGCATGGTCAAGTTGTCATAAACAAAGCTCGTCTCGTTGCTCAAGGATATACTCAAGTGGAAGGCATTGACTTCGATGAAACATTTGCTCCTGTGGCTAGACTTGAAGCCATACGCATACTGCTGGCCTATGCAAATCATCACAACATACTTCTATATCAAATGGATGTGAAGAGCACCTTTCTCAATGGCAAGATTGAAGAAGAAGTGTATGTTGCACAACCGCCTGGCTTTGAAGATCCAAAACATCCTGACATGGTATACAAGCTCAACAAGGCACTATATGGCCTCAAACAAGCCCCTCGGGCCTGGTATGACACACTCAAATACTTCCTGAAGAGCAAAGGCTTCATACCTGGTTCCCTAGACCCCACTCTCTTCACGAAGACATATAATGGTGAACTGTTTGTGTGCCAAATATATGTGGATGACATTATCTTCGGCTGCACCAATCAGAAGTACGGTGAAGAGTTTGGATATATGATGCAAGAGCAATATCAGATGTCCATGATGGGAGAGCTGAAGTTCTTCCTCGGTCTCCAAATACGACAACAACGCAACGACATATTCATATCTCAAGATAAGTATCTCAAAGATTGCCTGAAGAAGTTCGGTATGCAAGACTGCAAAGGCTTCACGACGCCAATGTCAGCCAAGCATCATCTGGGTCCTGACGACAATGGTAAAGAGTTCGACCAAAAGGTATACCACTCCATGATTGGTTCTTTGCTTTACCTATGTGCATCTAGGCCAGATATTATGCTTAGTGTTTGCATGTGTGCTCGATTTCAAGCGACACCAAAGGAGTCGCATCACTTAGCTGTGAAGCGAATTCTTCGATATTTGGCTCACACCCCAACTCTAGGATTATGGTATCCAAAGGGCTTAGAGTTTGATCTGGTTGGATTCTCGGATGTTGATTATGCTGGTGACAAAGTGGATCGCAAATCTACATCAGGCACATGTCACTTTCTGGGACGATCACTTGTATGTTGGTCTTCAAAGAAGCAGAACTGTGTATCTCTCTCCACTGCTGAATCTGAATACATTGCTGCTGGATCTTGCTGCGCTCAGCTTCTGTGGATGAAGCAAACACTCAAGGACTATGGCATTCATCTGAAGCAAGTGCCACTCTACTGCGACAACGAAAGCGCCATCAAGATTGCCAACAACCCAGTTCAGCACTCGAAGACAAAGCACATTGAAATTCGTCATCACTTTCTCAGAGATCATGTTGTGAAGGAAGATATTGATATCATACACGTCAACACTGAAGAGCAATTGGCAGATATCTTCACCAAGCCCTTGGATGAGAAGAGATTTTGCAAGTTACGGTGTGAGCTAGATATCCTGGAATCCTCAGATGTCCTGTGATCAGGCACACATCCTAACACTTATGCATATTGATGACTTAGATGTGCAACACACGAAGTAAAGTATATCTTCAATCAATGAAGACATACATTCTAAGTGTGAATACATTAATGTGGAATTTGACTTCGGAGCGCCACGATAATTGTGCGCCATGTATGGGTCTAATACTTCCTATACGGTGGGTAACGGCACCACCAAATGTTCTGTTTGAAGTGTTTCACTCATGGCGTTACATTTGCTATGTCTTCACATTTGGTTTGGCTTCAATTCCAACATGTCTTCATGATTATCTTCACTATGTTGATTATATATATATACACTAGTGTTCTGTCCTCTACAGCATTCACTTATAGCTATGTCTTTTGTTGAATCTTTTGAACTAAGTGAATGTGATCGGACCCTAACCTCTCTATGCTTTCTATCTCAAACTCTATCTCTCCAAATCATATGCATTCTATTGAAACTGTCGAATGTCTTCTCTGCGTCCTTGTCAGCAAAAGATATAGAGACAACCATTAAGTCCGTTTTCAATGCTCATTCCTTCACCTGAAACCCGGAGAAGTGGGAACGACCACCCGACAATCCAGGCGTGCGTGGGACGTGGAACAACCCCCGATATGCTGCATGATGGCCACATGTTCCTCAGATGTGAATCGCCAGGGGCACCTGTGTAATAACGCAGTGCCTCCCCTGTACCTATAAATACACACCTCACAGCAGTCATTATCTCTTCTTCCACTCTCGCACGAACCCTAGCGCCACCGCTAGCCCTCGACGACGCCGGCGACGAAGCGCTTCGCTGCCGCAACCTCTCTGACGCCGTCTTCACGCCGACCGCGGACATCGTCTTCTCCGCCGTCGCCGTAGGTGTCCTCCATCGCCAAGTTAGGGCACGGATGATCGAACTGCTCGGCCTCCTCTTCCACTTCGTCTAGCAGTTCTTCGTGTGGTAAATAAAACTTCCTTTTTACGGCCCCTTTGATCCTATAGCTTTATCACTTTCTACCACAAGCAGTTTCTATTCACGCAAGTTGGATCTCTTTCATACTGCATCTCATAACATGCCTAGTATATTCACTTATGCTTCACAAAGTAGTTAGATTCCTCACTTGTACTGATCCGTGGATTCGTACAAATCTGGAACCAACTCCTGATGTATGAGTGAATATCTTCGCACGATGAGGTCAATGTCTTCTAAACTGATTTATCTTCAAAATCTTCTGAGAATGCATATGACCTCTTCCCCTTCCCTCGCACCTTAATGCTGTCACAGGTACATGTTCATGGGAGAATCCCTTGGTTCTCATAGTCTGCATTCATTTGCAGAATTCTTACAACATCACATAAATTCTCCCGAAGCCAGTTCCTGTTTGTCCAGCAAGCGAAAACCTTTGAAGCCTTTGAATGTATTGAAGCCTTTCAGTTTAAAGTTCATGGCTTCAGAGAAATCAGCAAGGAAGGGTGGCAGAAAGCGTCAAGGAGAAACATCAAGAGATCTGCCCGATGACCTCTCAGAGTTGTACAAGACAGATCCTGAAGAGGATTACAATCAGCGCAAGACACGAATCCAATGGATTCGATGCTATTGGGCAGAACGGTGGATCAAGTACAGATTTGTGACCAAGGAATATGCTGAAAAGAATGCCATCAAGCGACCATGGGGAGACATCCTCTACAAAAATCTTCAACCCAGGACCAGAGATGAAGCCATTGAACAAGGCTTCTATCCCTGCATGGTCCATGGACCACAGCCTGCAGATCCTGACCCATCATCCCTGCTATGGTGTCGTGACGACAATCTGTTTAAGCGCAACTTCCAATTTGCCCAGAACTCAGCGAAGCAGAACAAGAAGACTTTGGGTTTAGATTTCAACCCTGGTCCCTCTGCTCCCCGTGCCGATGGAACTCGCGAAGTTGAACCCAATCTTCTTGGGCCCTTCTACAACCTTGAAGGTCTCATCACTCACATCGTGGTTCAAGGGACAGCCGTGAATGAGCCTGCAGATGAAGCTGAATCAGATGAAGCGCCTGCAGCGCCGAAGCCAAAGAAGCTGAAGCAGCCAAAAGCTTCAAAGCCGGCCTCTGCACCAAAAATCTCACGGCGAAGCCACTAGAAACTGCACCTCCTGAAGATAGTGTGTAGTCTGAAGATTTGTCACGCATCTCCAAGCCCTAGAAGGTCAAGATGCCTCTGCCACACACCGCCCAAGAGCTAACAGCTGCTGCCATTCTGCGCAACGATGCAATTGATCTGTCAAGTGATGAAGATCTTGCAGATGACGCTATTGAGCAACTCATCAAGAGCAAAGAAGAAGCAGAAATCTTCAATGATCTGCCTCTCTTTGACATTACAATCATCCACAACTTCATTCATGAGTGGTTTGACACGCCAAACATCAGCTTCGAAGATCTGCAACTACCCATTGGCCTCAGTGTCGCCTTCCATGGTGCCATTGCTTTAGAGCTAGCTCTCGCTCAGCGCATCGTCGAACTGAAGCAAAAGATTGATTATGAAAAGGCTCAGTTCAAGAAGCATATGGCCAAGCTCAGCGTGCAAGAGGTGAAAAACTTCAAGATTATGCTGCACGAGCTGAAAGAAGCCTTTCTCAAGAAACGCGCAGAAGCTCAGGGTTCTCGGGAGCGCATGAAGAGCCTAGCGGACAAGTGTGTGCAAGGCTACAACGAAGCTGAGAAGCACAAGGCCCTTGGGCGTCCGGGCATTGATCCCAGGATGGCTGCTAAGCAGAAGAAGAAGCCAATTGTGGCCGAACCTCTCGCACCAAGGCAGGAAGCCGATCCCATTGTCTTCCCAACTAGTTTGTCATCAATCACCAAAAAGGGGGAGATTGTAAGTGCATCTAGTGCCACCCCTAGTTGGTTTTGGAGTATTGACGACAAACCTAGTTGAGGGACTAATGTGTTTGTGAGAATTGCAGGATAACACAGGAAGAAGTCCCTCATTGATTCGGTTTTCCTACCAGAGATGACCCCTAAAAATGTATGAAGACATTGAAGTCAAAGGTGGTATATGAAGATATTCACATTGAAGACTATGACAAGAGAAGACATCGCATGAAGCCTATGGAGCTTGAAGACTTAGATCTTTCATAGTTCTTTTTCTTCTTTGTTGAGTCATAGGGACCACCGTACTGTTAAGTGGGGTCCAAGAGAACCAGTCAGAATGAATGAAGTGATGCTTAACCAAAACCTATGTCTTCGAGTGAAGACTATGAGAGCGAATCTTGTCCAGAGTCGGACAAGTCAGCTTTTCTTGTAGCCCAAGTAAAGTTGCCGTGTGAGTTTGAAATCTGACCGTTGGAACACGTGTCAGTTCCTTAGTGACCCAGGGTCATTTCGGACAAATCAGGTCGGGTTGCCTAGTGGCTATAAATAGCCCACCCCCTACAACCATAAATGGTTGGCTGCTCAGAGTTAGTGTACGGCTTTTGTCGTTTGAGAGCAACCCACCTCGAAGCCTTTGAGAGAGAATTCCTTGCGAGGATAAATCCCTAACCACCCAGAGCCAAAGAGAATTAGGCATCACTTAAGTCTTCTTGTCTATGTGATCTAAAGACTTATTACACTTGAGGACTGTGAATCCTCCAGCCGATTAGGTGTCGCGTTCTGAGCATCCAAGAGACATTGTGGATCGCCGGTGAACGAAGTCTGTGAAGGTTTGGGAGTCTACCTTGAAGACTTACCAGAGTGATTGGGCGAGGTCTGTGTGACCTTAGCTCAAGGGGAATACGGTGAGGACTAGGTGTCCTGAGCTGCGTGTTCAGGACTGGGTGTCTGGGACTGTGTGTCCTCAGGTTTAAATACCTAGCCGCCCTAACCAGACGTACAGTTGTCACAGCAACTGGAACTGGTCCAACAAATCCTTGTCTTCAACGAGTCACTGGTTTCATCCTTCCCTTCTCTTTACTTACTGTTACTCCTTGTGAAGTCATTGTATGATTGCACTATCTTTTATTTTCACTGAGTGACTGCATGTTCTGTTTGGCTTCATAATATCTTCCCACCTATCTTACTACATGTTTGGGTTTCGTGATAATTTCAAAAAAATTTCCTACGCACACGCAAGATCATGTGATGCATAGCAACGAGAGGAGAGTGCTGTCTACGTACCCACGCAGACCGACTGCGGAAGCGTTGACACAACGTAGAGGAAGTAGTCGTACGTCTTCACGATCCAACCGATCAAGCACCGAAACTACGGCACCTCTGAGTTCGAGCACACGTTCAGCTCGATGACGATCCCCGGACTCCGATCCAGCAAAGTGTCGGGGAAGAGTTCCGTCAGCACGACGGCGTGGTGACGATCTTGATGTACTACAGCAGCAGGGCTTCGCCTAAACTCCGCTACAGTATTATCGAGGACTATGGTGGCTGGGGCCGCACACGGCTAAGGAATAGATCACGTGGATCAACTTGTGTGTTCTAGGGTGCCTCTGCCTCAGTATATAAAGGACTAGAGGGGGGAGGCTGGCCGGCCAAGGTGTGGCGCGCCAGGAGAGTCCTACTCCCTCTGGGAGTAGGATTCCCCCCCCCAATCCTAGTTGGAATAGGATTCGCGGAGGGGGAAAAGAGAGAGAGGGGGCCGGCCACCTCTCCTAGTCCTAATAGGACTAGGGGAAGGGGGGCGCAGCCCATGTAGCTGCCTCTTCTCTTTCCACTAAGGCCCATCACCATTTAGCTCCCGGGGGGTTCCGGTAACCTTCCCGGTACTCCGGTAAAATCCCGATTTCACCCGGAACACTTCCGATATCCAAACATAGGCTTCCAATATATCAATCTTTACGTCTCGACCATTTCGAGACTCCTCGTCATGTCCGTGATCACATCCGGGACTCCGAACAAACCTTCGGTACATCAAAATGCATAAACTCATAATATAACTGTCATCGTAACCTTAAGCGTGCGGACCCTACGGGTTCGAGAACAATGTAGACATGACCGAGACACGTCTCCGGTCAATAACCAATAGCGGGACCTGGATGCCCATATTGGCTCCTACATATTCTACGAAGATCTTTATCGGTCAGACCGCATAACAACATACGTTGTTCCCTTTGTCATCGGTATGTTACTTGCCCGAGATTCGATCGTCGGTATCCAATACCTAGTTCAATCTCGTTACCGGCAAGTCTCTTTACTCGTTCTGTAATACATCATCCCTGCAACTAACTCATTAGTTTGCAATGCTTGCAAGGCTTATGTGATGTGCATTACCGAGAGGGCCCAGAGATACCTCTCCGACAATCGGAGTGACAAATCCTAATCTCGAAATACGCCAACCCAACATGTACCTTTGAAGACACCTGTAGTACTCCTTTATAATCACCCAGTTACGTTGTGACGTTTGGTAGCACCCAAAGTGTTCCTCCGGTAAACGGGAGTTGCATAATCTCATAGTCATAGGAACATGTATAAGTCATGAAGAAAGCAATAGCAACATACTAAACGATCGGGTGCTAAGCTAATGGAATGGGTCATGTCAATCAGATCATTCTCTAATGATGTGATCCCGTTAATCAAATAACAACTCATTGTTCATGGTTAGGAAACATAACCATCTTTGATTAACGAGCTAGTCAAGTAGAGGCATACTAGTGACACTTTGTTTGTCTATGTATTCACACATGTATTATGTTTCCGGTTAATACAATTCTAGCATGAATAATAAACCTTTATCATGATTATAAGGAAATAAATAATAACTTTATTATTGCCTCTAGGGCATATTTCCTTCAGTCTCCCACTTGCACTAGAGTCAATAATCTAGATTACACCGTAATGATTCTAACACCCATGGAGCCTTGGTGCTGATCATGTTTTGCTCGTGGAAGAGGCTTAGTCAACGGGTCTGCAACATTCAGATCCGTATGTATCTTGCAAATCTCTATGTCTCCCACCTGGACTAGATCCCGGATGGAATTGAAGCGTCTCTTGATGTGCTTGGTTCTCTGTGAAATCTGGATTCCTTTGCCAAGGCAATTGCACCAGTATTGTCACAAAAGATTTTCATTGGACCCGATGCACTAGTATGACACCTAGATCGGATATGAACTCCTTCATCCAGACTCCTTCGCTGCTTCCGAAGCAGCTATGTACTCCGCTTCACATGTAGATCCCGCTACGACGCTTTGTTTAGAACTGCACCAACTGACAGCTCCACCGTTTAATGTAAACACGTATCCGGTTTGCGATTTAGAATCGTCCGATCAGTGTCAAAGCTTGCATCAACGTAACCATTTACGATGAGCTCTTTGTCACCTCCATATACGAGAAACATATCCTTAGTCCTTTTCAGGTATTTCAGGATGTTCTTGACCGCTGTCCAGTGATCCACTCCTGGATTACTTTGGTACCTCCCTGCTAGACTTATAGCAAGGCACACATCAGGTCTGGTACACAGCATTGCATACATGATAGATCCTATCGCTGATGCATAGGGAACATCTTTCATATTCTCCTATCTTCTGCATTGGTTGGGCATTGAGTCTTACTCAATTTCACACCTTGTAACACAGGCAAGAATCCTTTCTTTGCTTGATCCATTTTGAACTTCTTCAAAACTTTGTCAAGGTATGTGCTTTGTGAAAGTCCAATTAAGCGTCTTGATCTATCTCTATAGATCTTAATGCCTAATATGTAAGCAGCTTCACCGAGGTCTTTCATTGAAATACTCTTATTCAAGTATCCCTTTATGCTATCCAGAAATTCTATATCATTTCCGATTAGTAATATGTCATCTACATATAATATCAGAAATGCTACAGAGCTCCCACTCACTTTCTTGTAAATACAGGCTTCTCCAAAAGTCTGTACAAAACCAAATGCTTTGATCACACTATCAAAGCGTTTATTCCAACTCCGAGAGGCTTGCACCAGTCCATAAATGGATCGCTGGAGCTTGCACACTTTGTTAGCTCCCTTTGGATCGACAAAACCTTCTGGTTGCATCATATACAACTCTTCTTCCAGAAATCCATTCAGGAATGCAGTTTTGACATCCATCTGCCAAATTTCATAATCATAAAATGCGGCAATTGCTAACATGATTCGGACAGACTTAAGCATCGCTACGGGTGAGAAGGTCTCATCGTAGTCAATCCCTTGAACTTGTCAAAAACTTTTTGCGACAAGTCGAGCTTTGTAGACAGATACATTACCGTCAGCGTCAGTCTTCTTCTTGAAGATCCATTTATTCTCAATTGTTTACCGATCTTTGGGCAAGTCAACCAAAGTCCACACTTTGTTCTCATACATGGATCCCATCTCAGATTTCATGGCTTCAAGCCATTTTGCGGAATCTGGGCTCACCATCGCTTCGCCATGGTTCGTAGGTTCATCATGATCTAGTAGCATGACTTCCAGAACAGGATTACCGTACCACTCTGGTGCGGATCTTACTCTGGTTGATCTACGAGGTTCAGTAGTATCTTGTTCTGAAGTTTCATGATCATCATCATTAGCTTCCTCACTAATTGGTGTAGGTGTCACAGAAACCGGTTTCTGTGATGTACTACTTTCCAATAAGGGAGCAAGTACAGTTACCTCATCAAGTTCTACTTTCCTCCCACTCACTTCTTTCGAGAGAAACTCCTTCTCTAGAAAGTTTCTGAATTTAGCAACAAAAGTCTTGCCTTCGGATCTGTGATAGAAGGTGTATCCAATAGTTTCCTTTGGATATCCTATGAAGACACATTTCTCCGATTTGGGTTCGAGCTTATCAGGTTGAAGCTTTTTCACATAAGCATCGCAGCCCCAAACTTTCAGAAACGACAACTTTGGTTTCTTACCAAAGCACAGTTCATAAGGCGTCGTCTCGACGGATTTTGATGGTGCCCTATTTAACGTGAATGCGGCTGTCTCTAAAGCATAATCCCAAAACGATAGCGGTAAATCAGTAAGAGACGTCATGGATCGCACCATATCTAGTAAAGTACGATTACGACGTTCGGACACACCATTACGCTGTGGTGTTCCGGGTGGCGTGAGTTGCGAAACTATTCCACAATTTTTCAAATGTACACCAAACTCGTAACTCAAATATTCTCCTCCACGATCAGATCGTAGAAACTTTATTTTCTTGTTACGATGATTTTCAACTTCACTCTGAAATTCTTTGAACTTTTCAAATGTTTCAGACTTATGTTTCATTAAGTAGATATACCCATATCTTCTTAAGTCATCTGTGAAGGTGAGAAAATAACGATATCCGCCACGAGCTTCAATATTCATCGGACCACATACATCTGTATGTATGATTTCCAACAAATCTGTTGCTCTCTCCATAGTACCGGAGAACGGTGTTTTGTCATCTTGCCCATGAGGCACGGTTCGCAAGTACCAAGTGATTCATAATCAAGTGGTTCCAAAAGTCCATCAGAATGGAGTTTCTTCATGCGCTTTACACCGATATGACCTAAACGGCAGTGCCACAAATAAGTTGCACTCTCATTATCAACTCTGCATCTTTTGGCTTCAACATTATGAATATGTGTGTTACTACTATCGAGATTCAACAAGAATAGACCACTCTTCAAGGGTGCATGACCATAAAAGATATTACTCATATAAATAGAACAACCATTATTCTCTGATTTAAATGAATAACCGTCTCGCATCAAACAAGATCCAGATATAATGTTCATGCTTAACGCTGGCACCAAATAACAATTATTTAGGTCTAATACTAATCCCGAAGGTAGATGTAGAGGTAGCGTGCCGACTGCGATCACATCGACTTTGGAACCGTTTCCCACGCGCATCGTCACCTCGTCCTTAAGCCAATCTTTCGATCCGTAGTCCCTGTTTCGAGTTGCAAATATTAGCAACAGAACCAGTATCAAATACCCAGGTGCTACTGCGAGCATTAGTAAGGTACACATCAATAACATGTATATCACATATACCTTTGTTCACCTTGCCATCCTTCTTATCCGCCAAATACTTGGGGCAGTTCCGCTTCCAGTGACCAGTCTGCTTGCAATAGAAGCACTCAGTTTCAGGCTTAGGTCCAGGTTTGGGTTTCTTCTCTTGAGTAGCAACTTGCTTGCCGTTCTTTTTGAAGTTCCCCTTCTTCTTCCCTTTGCCCTTTTTCTTGAAACTAGTGGTCTTGTTGACCATCAACACTTGATGCTCCTTCTTGATTTCTACCTCCGCAGCTTTCAGCATTGCGAAGAGCTCGGGAATAGTCTTGTTCATCCCTTGCATATTATAGTTCATCACGAAGCTCTTGTAGCTTGGTGGCAGTGATTGGAGAATTCTGTCAATGACGCAATCATCTGGAAGATTAACTCCCAATTGAATCAAGTGATTATTATACCCAGACATTTTGAGTATATGCTCACTGACAGAACTGTTCTCCTCCATCTTGCAGCTATAGAACTTATTGGAGACTTCATATCTCTCAATCCGGGCATTTGCTTGAAATATTAACTTCAACTCCTGGAACATCTCATATGCTCCATGACGTTCAAAACGTCGTTGAAGTCTCGATTCTAAGCCGTAAAGCATGGCACACTGAACTATCGAGTAGTCATCAGCTTTGCTCTGCCAGACGTTCATAACATCCGGCGTTGCTCCTGCAGCAGGCCTGGCACCCAGCGGTGCTTCCAGGATGTAATTCTTCTGTGCAGCAATGAGGATAATCCTCAAGTTACGGACCCAGTCTGTGTAATTGCTACCATCATCTTTCAACTTTGCTTTCTCAAGGAACGCATTAAAATTCAACGGAACAACAGCACGAGCCATCTATCTACAATCAAACATAAACAAGCAAGATACTAATCAGGTACTAAGTTTCATGATAAATTTAAGTTCAGTTAATCAAATTAATTAAAGAACTCCCACTTAGATAGACATCCCTCTAATCCTCTAAGTGATTACGTGATCCAAATCAACTAAACCATAACCGATCATCACGTGAGATGGAGTAGTTTTCAATGGTGAACATCGTTATGTTGATCATATCTACCATATGATTCACGCTCGACCTTTCGGTCTCCGTGTTCTGAGGCCATATCTGTATATGCTTGGCTCGTCAAGTATAACCTGAGTATTCCGCGTGTGCAACTGTTTTGCACTCGTTGTATTTGAACGTAGAACCTATCACACCCGATCATCACGTGGTGTCTCAGCACGAAGAACTTTCGCAACGGTGCATACTCAGGGAGAACACTTCTTGATAATTTAGTGAGAGATCATCTTATAATGCTACCGTCAATCAAAGCAAGATAAGATGCATAAAAGGATAAACATCACATGCAATCAATATAAGTGATATGATATGGCCATCATCATCTTGTGCTTGTGATCTCCATCTCCGAAGCACCGTCGTGATCACCATCGTCACCGGCGTGACACCTTGATCTCCATCGTAGCATCGTTGTCGTCTCGCCAAGCTTGTGCTTCCACGACTATCACTACCGCTTAGTAATAAAGTAAAGCATTACATTGCGATTTCATTGCATACAATAAAACAACAACCATAAGGCTCCTGCCAGTTGCCGATAACTCAATTACAAAACATGATCATCTCATACAATAAAATTCAGCATCATGTCTTGACCATATCACATCACAACATGCCCTGCAAAAACAAGTTAGACGTCCTCTACTTTGTTGTTGCAAGTTTTACGTGGCTGCTATGGGCTTAAGCAAGAACCAATCTCACCTATGCATCAAAACCACAACAATAGTTTGTCAAATAGACTCCGTTTTAACCTTCGCAAGGACCGGGCATAGCCATACTTGGTTCAACTAAAGTTGGAGAGATAGTCGCCCGCAAGCCACCTATGTGCAAAGCACGTCGGGGGAACCGGTCTCGCGTAAGCGTACGCGTAATGTTGGTCCGGGTCGTCTCGTCCAACAATGCCACCAAACCAAAGTATGACATGCTGGTAGGCAGTATGACTTATATCGCCCACAACTCACTTGTGTTCTACTCGTGCATATAAGATCAACATAAATAACCTAGGCTCTGATACCACTGTTGGGTTTCGTAGTAATTTCAAAAAAATTCCTACGCACACGCAAGATCATGTGATGCATAGCAACGAGAGGGGAGAGTGCTGTCTACGTACCCACGCAGACCGACTGCGGAAGCGTTGACACAACGTAGAGGAAGTAGTCGTACGTCTTCACGATCCAACCGATCAAGCACCGAAACTACGGCACCTCCGAGTTCGAGCACACGTTCAGCTCGATGACGATCCCCGGACTCTGATCCAGCAAAGTGTCGGGGAAGAGTTCCGTCAGCACGACGGCGTGGTGACGATCTTGATGTACTACAGCAGCAGGGCTACGCCTAAACTCCGCTACAGTATTATCGAGGACTATGGTGGCTGGGGGCGCCGCACACGGCTAAGGAATAGATCACGTGGATCAACTTGTGTGTTCTAGGGTGCCTCTGCCTCAGTATATAAAGGACTAGAGGGGGGAGGCTGGCCGGCCAAGGTGTGGCGCGCCAGGAGAGTCCTACTCCCTCTGGGAGTAGGATTCCCCCCCCCCAATCCTAGTTGGAATAGGATTCGCGGAGGGGGAAAAGAGAGAGAGGGGGCCGGCCACCTCTCCTAGTCCTAATAGGACTAGGGGAAGGGGGAGGCGCGCAGCCCATGTAGGGCTGCCTCTTCTCTTTTCCACTAAGGCCCATCATGGCCCATTTAGCTCCTGGGGGGTTCCGGTAACCTTCCCGGTACTCCGGTAAAATCCCGATTTCACCCGGAACACTTCCGATATCCAAACATAGGCTTCCAATATATCAATCTTTACGTCTCAACCATTTCGAGACTCCTCGTCATGTCCGTGATCACATCCGGGACTCCGAACAACCTTCGGTATATCAAAATGCATAAACTCATAATATAACTGTCATCGTAACCTTAAGCGTGCGGACCCTACGGGTTCGAGAACAATGTAGACATGACCGAGACACGTCTACGGTCAATAACCAATAGCGGGACCTGGATGCCCATATTGGCTCCTACATATTCTACGAAGATCTTTATCGGTCAGACCGCATAACAACATATGTTGTTCCCTTTGTCATTGGTATGTTACTTGCCCGAGATTCGATCGTCGGTATCCAATACCTAGTTCAATCTCGTTACCGGCAAGTCTCTTTACTCATTCTGTAAATACATCATCCCGCAACTAACTCATTAGTTGCAATGCTTGCAAGGCTTATGTGATGTGCATTACCGAGAGGGCCCAGAGATACCTCTCCGACACTCGGAGTGACAAAACCTAATCTCGAAATACGCCAACCCAACATGTACCTTTGGAGACACCTGTAGTACTCCCTTATAATCACCCAGTTACGTTGTGACGTTTGGTAGTACCCAAAGTGTTCCTCCGATAAACGGGAGTTGCATAATCTCATAGTTATAGGAACATGTATAAGTCATGAAGAAAGCAATAGCAACATACTAAATGATCGGGTGCTAAGCTAATGGAATGGGTCATGTCAATCAGATCATTCTCTTAATGATGTGATCCCATTAATCAAATAACAACTCATTGTTCATGGTTAGGAAACATAACCATCTTTGATTAACGAGCTAGTCAAGTAGAGGCATACTAGTGACACTTTGTTTGTCTATGTATTCACACATGTATTATGTTTCCGGTTAATACAATTCTAGCATGAATAATAAACCTTTATCATGATTATAAGGAAATAAATAATAACTTTATGATTGCCTCTAGGGCATATTTCCTTCACATTGCTGCTATTAGTCATTGTGCTTTCACTCCATTGAATATTTGACTATGGCTTGCCTAGTGTAGTCTACCTTCCGCTGCAGGGTAATAGGTTTATTTCTATCGTTTGTCTTCATAACTTCCAGGTTTTGAAGACTTCCATAAAAATCACCTATTCACCCCCCCTCTAGTCGATATAACGCACTTTCAGCAGCCGGCGGCGGTGGTGGAAGACGCACTAGCAATTCATTAAACTTGTTATCGAGCTTTGTTTCGAATGTCTTCTCAATGCCATCTATCTTCTCCATGGTCTCTTCAAATCTGTTTAGCACATCTTCTACCTGTCCACTCATCATTTGCTGAAACTTATCATGTAACTCTTTGTTCGTCATGTTCTGCGAGTCAGTCTCATTGGCTTGTGATCCTGCCATGGTTAGCAATAATAGAAACACACAAGAATATGGTCCTACAGACTACTAGGAAGTGGTGATGTGGTGGCCAGTCACAAATCCGTCAAGCAAATCTCAAATTCTTACCAGTTCTTACCAAGCAACAGGTGGTGATCGGCAACCGGTGTAGTCAAAACTCTTAAAGCTTGGATAGAGCGATTACCAGGGAGATTCAAACGTACGACGTAGATGTATGTGGAGCTGTGAAGGCTTATAAGATGGTAGCGAAAGGATTAGCAATAATCAATTCAGAGATGCAAAGTTGAATAAACGCTCAATGACGGTACTGTGCTGGTCCTAGGCTAGACTGTGCCAGAGACGTGAGCCTAGAACACTAACAAAATCACGGCGCTGCACGTAAACAAGGGAAAAGCACACTCTGGAACTTTTTTTCGCTCTGTTTTTTTTGGTGCTCCTCTTTTTTTGCAAAAAATCACTATAATGGCGAGTGTCTCAAAACTCTTCCCTCATCAAAGTGACATGATGGGGACGAAATTTTTTTTGACTTTTTTTCAGAAATCACGGCAGCGACGACGAAAAAGTGCGACAAAAAATCACAATGATGGCACGTGGCTCAAAAGACTCAGAAAAGCCTAAAAATAGGATAGGGAAAAATATTTTTGCCTGTGAAAATTTTGGTCTATAAACTGTCTGGGGGACTCTAGACTTTTTTTTCAAACCTACTCAGGCAAGGAAACGTGAATCAGAAATTAGACGGATCTCGAAAACAAACCTAATATGAAAGGAACTCGGATTGGTGGTGGATATATGGTGGTAGGATATGGCAGTGGCGGTGGTATGTGGATATGGATTGGTGGTGGTATATGGATACAGATTGGTGTTGGTATATGGATACAGATTGGTGGTGGTATATGAATATGGATCGGTGGCAGATACGTGGTGGCGGTAGATGGCAGGGGCGATGATGATGGTGCGGCGGCGGCGTGACAACTTATGACCGGAACTCGAAACTCTAAAGGACTAGACTCTAAGACTAGCAACTAGACACGATGACGCAACCGCAAATTCAACAAAGCAAAACACTGAAAAGACTATGCAAAGGCTTAGACTGGTTCGGATATGATGAACTAACCCTAATTTTTTTTGGCTTTTTTGTGGACTGTAGGTATGAAGAACAAACTCGATCTAAACGATGAAAAACTGTAAAATCTCACCGAGCAACCTGGAAATCTGATACCACTTGATAGAGGCAAAGGTGTCCCATCTTCCGATGAGATGGTGGCTATCGTTATGGAGGAACTCGACTTTGACGATCCGACTATGAACATGCGAGGACGTCGCGCCTTAGAAATCGCTAAACCAACTACGAGAGGTTATTGACCACGCTGGAGCATGATCAACATGACCATGAAGGTCTGTTTCCTGCAGGCAAACGAAGAACAAGCAAGAAACTAAGATTGCAATCTGGATATTGTGAATATAAGAGGAAAGCTTTATTGATCAAAGGTGGGGTTCTGTGACGCCTTTCTCTGGTCGTTGAACACAAACGAAGTACGCGAAGTTGCAGCTATGGCGAACTTTAGTTGTCACACCCTAGCTAGTTCATGCATTAGAGTGATAGCATCATGTTTAAATTTCCCAGAAAAATGAAATGGGGATGATAGAACCCCCAGCACCCCCCTTAAACCAACTAGGGTTTACTAAAATCTTTTTCAATGAACCTGAAATGCCCTTCTAAAAAGTCCACCCTTTTTGTTTTGGGTTAAAACCTTTGACAAAAATGGTGAATATTTTTCTAGGACATCTTAAGGTCATTGGATTAACTCATATAGTATTTCGATTTGGGCATTTAAATGCTATAAAATATTTTAAATGCTCAAATAATTCTGGAAATAAGTGTGGGTTGCTGGAAATAATCTAAAAAGAGCCTATGATTATTTTCAGGATTTTTGTAAGTGCCTAACTATTTTTAATAAAGCCACAAACTTACAGAAAAATAGAAAAGGAAAAACAAAGCAAGCAGAGGCTTACCTGGCGCCCACCTAGCAGGCCCACCTGCCGGCCCAGCCCAGCCACCGCTCCAGCGAGCTGCTTGGCTTGGCCAGGCAGGTGCACGACGCCGGCGCCTGCACGCGCCACGCAGCTGCCTGCCGCCCTGCTTCCTCCCCTCGCAATGCTGCCGCCTTGGATTGGTCACCCACTCCTCCCCCGAGCTCGCAGACACGCCTCTCTCTTCCCAGCTCCTCTCCCTCGCTCTCCCGCACCATGGCCGACGCTGCCGCGCCCGCGCCACCGTGCTAACCGCGTACGCCGTCGTCCCCGTGTCGCGTCACCGTGTCCACTAGCTCCGCCGTCATCGACTACGTCGAGCAGGCTGAGCCCCGAGCGCTCGCCCGCTCTGGAGTCGCCGCTGACCCCGTCTCCCCCAACTCCGGCCGCCGAGATCGCCATCGTCGCCCCGCTCAGCTCCGGCCTTCCCCGAGCCTGCTTCGACGCTTGCTACAATCGCCGTGAGCCCAGCTCCGTCCTCCCCCTCTCCACTAACTCCCTCTTGCACCGTGTGCACCGCACCACGCTCACCCGAGCACCCGCCGCCGCCGAGCTTGTCGCCGACGTGACTCCGGCCACCCACCGGCCACACCATTACGACCAACGCACTCACCGCACTCGTAGGAGCCCATAGCACCACTCCACGCGCCCGGCCGTGCCCCGTAGCCTCGGTTTCAACCTCGCCCGAACTCCGGCGACCGCCAAGGTCGTCGCCGGCGACATTTCCGGCCACCCCAGCTCCACCCACTGCCACCACTCGATGCGGCTTGCTCCCAGCTACGCGTAGATGCTCTCCGCCGCCCATTTGGTCGCCAGAATGCGTAGATGCACTTCCACCGCCGCGTCTGGCCGCCGGCGGGTTTGAACCATTGACTTGGACTGGGTGGGCCCAGGTTGACTGCCCTGTGTCTATGACAAGTGGGCTCCCATCTGCTAATTAACCTAGGGTTAGGACTAACTAATTTTAGTTAGTTTTAGTCACTGACATGCGGGCCCAGGCCCCACTGACAGTTTAGTTAGTATTGACTTAACCCTGTTAATTAGTTGTTTCACTGATGTGTGGGTCCCAGCCGTCAGGTTTGACCTGGGCTGGCGCCTTTGACTCGCTGATGTCACAGTGACGCAGTGCTGAAGCATTTATTTATTTTCTGGATTTATTTTTATATAGGAAGTTCCAGAAAATAGCCAAAACTTCCAAAAAATATAGAAAATCAACCATAGCTCTAAATCAAACAATTTATATATGAAAAATGATCAGAAAAATTCAATATTTCCATCTGTAATGGTGTCATGCATGACAAAACAATTTAACCTTGCTTTTTAGGTGAAACAAGCTAATACACTCATAATGCATAAGAACTTAAGGTACCATTTGAATCTTTGATTCAAATGGACCCATTTCAACTTGTTTCACATTGCATTAGGTAGGACACCTCATTTTGCCATGTCATAGCATGCATCATGTTGTTGCATATTGCCATGTGTTGATTATATTCTGTGGTGTCTTTCGTGGTAGGTTATGCCTCCGAGGATATCTCCGAGTATCCAACTGAAGGGCAGTACCCTACTACCACTCCATCAGGCAAGCAGCCCCATTGATCATATCGATACAATCCCATGTTCTCGCCTCTGCTCTCGTTTACTGCATTAAGACAACAACGTTTCAAACTGCTGTGTGCTACGGTAGTTGAACCCTTATCCTCTGCATGACCTGTCATTGCCACAGTAACTAGATGAAACCCGGTAGCATGTGTAGGAGTTGATTGAGCCATGTATGTGTTTCCTACCTTGCTATGCCTGCTATGCTTAGAGTTGGGTCAGGTCTGGTTCATCTGGGTGATGGGCTAGAGTGAAATGATTATGTCGGTAATGAGAGGGATGTGTTGAACATGTTTTGGTAAAGGTATCGATGAGAGGCCATGTAGGAGTACATGGCAGGTTGTTTCATTGAGGACGTCCATAAGAACTGAGATCTATATGCGTGATTTGAGATTCAGCTACTACCACACATTGGGCCCTGAAATATGACCCCGCTCGACTTACTGACCCCTCTCGTCCTCTGTCCAGGAGTTGCAACTAGTTTCTGGTGTTTGTAGGTTATGTGTTGGCGGCCGTGTGTAGAGCTGACCCTAGGGGTGGGCTATGATGCGGTAGATACACTATGGTCGGGTATGCCGGGCGCCTGTTTGGCGTCTCGGGACCCTGTACACATCGTTTGGGGCCGTTGAGGACACCCCGGCTGGATTTCCTTGCGGATGGAACCCGAATAGGCGATAAACCTGGACTAGACACTTGTGCGGTAAGTCAGGTCGTGGTCTACACCCACGTCGGCTTTCGCTTGAAGTCTGCCGAGCACATGTCGTGTGCAGACGCTAAGTGGTGGAAACATGTGTGACGAAGTACACCCCTGCAGGGTATAAAACTATTTGAATAGTCGCGTCCGCAGTAAAGGACTACTTGGTTGCCTATGCAGTTCATAGACAAGTTAATGGTTACTACTAAAAGACTCAAGATAAGTGTGAGTACCGAGGATGGCCCTCTCGTAGGATGACGAGGGAGGATCCCCGGTGGAGTATTGTGTTGGTGATTAGTGGACTCGTGTGCGAAAACTATTTTACTAGTGGTGTCTCGTAGGATAGCTTAGCCAAGAGTCAAAGCTGGCGTGCTGCAATAACTCCACCACCTTCTTGAGAATGAGCATGTATAGTAGGTTCTGATGTAAGACTTGCTGAGTACCTTTGTACTCATGTTTGCTTTAATTACTGTTTTCAGACGACAACACTGCCCCCTCCGATGGGTTTTATGTAGACCTCGACGTCGATGAGTAACTTGCCACCCAGGTGGTGATCCTGGCCATGGAGGGCCTTATGTAGATAGACAGGCTTCGAGAAGCCTTCTTTCTTTCTAGTGTCTGTACTCGGACTATTTGCTTCCGCATCAGCTTGTATGCTTGTATGACTTGAGTGTCGGGTCATGTGACCCCTACCTATATGAACATGTTATGTATGGCTCTCTCGAGCCTTTAAATAAAGTACTTGAGTTGTAGAGTTTTGTTGTGATGCCATGTTGTATTTGCAAATATCGAGCATATTGTGTGTATGATTGAAATGCTTGGTATGTGTGGGATCCAACAATCTAGTTGTTTATCCTTGGCAGCCTCTCTTATGGGGAAATGTAGTCTAGTGCTCCTCGAGCCATAGTAGTCTGCTATAGCCCGGTTCACCGGAGTCCTGCTAGCCCAGCACTACTGCTCAGGACACTTGACTGGCCGGCATGTGTTTCACTTCGTTCCTATGTCTGTCCCTTCGGGGAAATGTCACACGGTGACATCCGGAGTCCTGCCTAGCCTGCTACAGCCTGGGTTCCCCGGAGTCCTGTTAGCCCAGTGCTACAGCCCGGAATCACACGCTGTTGACCGACATGCTCGATGTGATTCATGTATGCCTGTCTCCATAGGTCTGTGCCGCTTTGGGTTCACGACTAGCCATGTCGGCCCGGGTTCTCTTTCATATGGATGCTAGCAACACTATCATATACGTGAGCCAAAAGGCGCAAACGGTCCCGAGCCATGGTAAGGCGACACCCGTGGGGATACCGTGCGTGAGGCCGCAATGTGATTTGAGGTGTTACCGGCTATATCGATGTGACTTGGAATTGGGGTCCTGACAGCGTTGGCTTCAGAGCCAGACTGCCTGTAGGTTCGTTGAGCCAAACTGATCGATGTCAAGTCTAGAAATGCTTTAGTTATATGTAGGGGAATTGATTGTGGGAGGGAACGTAAGGCTCTTTTACTTCTTTACCTTATGCCCTCTGATCTGAGTCATTCTCTTCTCAATCTACGTGGGTTAAGGACTAGGCTCTCTTCTTCTATCAGGTTCACGTGTTACTAATCCGTAGTAGCTTATAGGATTGTTGTTACAAGCCTCAGTACAGTTTCTACTACTTTTAGTATGTTGCCAGTTGAATCAGAACCTTGATATGATGTTGTTGAGTGGTACAGCAAACTGTTGTGGATGTCTCAAATCTTTTTCTGAGCATTTACAGCCGTTATGCTGTCCGATTTTCCCTAGAAAATTCCAATGCCTTTGCATTATTCTGTGCTTTCAGATGGCCACCCGTTCCCAGAACCAAGTGGTTCGTCTGACCCGGTGCCTCGATGTGCCCGGCCACATGGCCATGTTGGTTCGAGTGATGGTCGAGTCAGGTTATCGGTGGTATCCGGAATATACCGTCGAGGAGCGGTTTAGAGACTCTACACATGAGGAGTCACTACTCCGCACCACTGCCGAGATGCTCGAGGATAAGGACCGCGAAAATCGGGCCTTGCGTATGGAGCTTTTCAACTCTCGTGCTGACCACTGGGCCACTTTGAGTCGGTTTGCACCTGCGGTACAGGTAGGATACATGGACATGAGGGACCTGTACCCTATACGGTCTAGGTTGCCAGATTGTATGGAGTGGCGCGATGTAGGAGGCATCACCCCTCCTCGTGGTCCCTGTCTGCCACCACCTGTGGGACCAAGGCCACATCCGAGCCCCTATGGTCCGCAGGCTCCGCGGGACCGTCTGTTCCCAGATGATCATGTTCCACTTCCAGGCTTTGGTGGCGACTTTTATGAGGATTACTATGGAGCCGTCTGAGCTAGTAGTAGTTTCACCAGTACTGTAATAGTTGTATTCTCCACAGTCCTGCATGACCCGTGGGATACGACTGGGTGTGTATCACGCTCCGGAGGTGTAGAAAAATAATGTATAGGAGCTTGGAATGCCTCCGATGAGATGTAATATCTTTCACCGTAGTTGTACTCTAGCATGGGCTTGTACTAAGCTATGTATGGTGTGTATGACCAATGGTATATATATGGCAGTTTCTATATTACCATGTCGTGCAATGAACATCTTAGCATTCCATGTTATCCATTACATTCTGCACTTCCTTGCTAAGTTTGTGCCATCCTTGTCTAAACCATTGTCTTGTTTTTCCTAGGATGGTCAACTCCCGCAACAACCCTGCTGCCCCGGAGCAGGGGGAAGCCAGTGCAGCTAGGGGTGAAAATCTGCCTCACCCGCCTTCTCTGGCCGAAGTTATGCTGGAGGCGGAAAGAAACAAGCGTTAGACTAACCGCTTGCTGGAGCGGATTGAGTAGAACACTGCACGCCATCAGTGAAATGACTTGGTGTCAATCAATGACTTTATCAAGTTGTACCCACCAAAGTTTAATCATTCCGTCGAGCCCCTCGACGTGGATGACTGGCTCCGCAGCATCACACACAAGCTACGTTCTACCAATGTAGCCGAAGCTGATAAGATTACCTATGTTGCCTATCACCTCGAAGGCCCTGCTAGCCTTTGGCGGGAAAACTTTGAGGCTATGCGCCCGGTCGGCCAAATCACTACTTGGGCTGAATTCAGTGAGGCTTTCCGTGAGCATCACATCCCGGAAGGTCTCATAGATCGCAAGAGGGAAGAGTTCTGCAATTTCTCCCAAGGAAGACTGACTGTGGATGCATATAGTCGTGAATTTTGGAATCTGGCACGATATGCTCCTGAAGAGGTATCCACCGATGCTAAGAAGCAGGCAAGGTTCCGCAAGGGACTTAGCCCTGAGCTTCGCCGCGATCTTCGTCTGCACGAGTGCACCTCCTTTCAGAAGTTGGTCAATAAAGCCATCAGTGCTGAGACAGGCCAGTCTGACTATGACGCTTCACGCAAGCACTCTCGTGATTTTGGTTCTTCATCCGGCTCTGGATCTCAGAAGCGCCGGGTGTGGATTCCAAGCACGACACTGCCACCCAGGTTCATGCCGAGGCCATCCTTTGAGGCGCCTCGTCCCAACCAGCAGTTTGCACCGTCCAAGCCCTATGGTGGCCCCGCTGCTAATGCTGCTCCACGCCCCAATGTTTTGACATGTTTTAAGTGTGGAGAGCTGGGTCACTACAGTCGAGAGTGTCCCCAGAACAACAACCCCAATCAGTCTGGAAAGTCCGTTGGTCGTGGTAAGCCAGCGGGAAAGACATTCTACGCCAAGCCGGTCACCACTGCACGTGGCCATGTCAACTATGTCTCAGCTGAGGAGGCTCATGAGAATCCTAACGTCGTCCTTGGTACGCTCCTTGTTAATTGCCATCTGGCATCTGTTCTTTTCGATACTGGAGCATCTCATTCATTCATATTTGAGAGCTATGCTCAATTGCATAACACGACATTCTGTGACATGCCCACTACCATGGAAATTCAAAGCCCTGGCTCTAGATGGCAAACCTCCAGAGTAAGCCATGGGAATGAAATTCTTGTTGATAGACTTGTCTTCCTTGCATCCTTAATAGCTCTCAAGTCCTCGAACATAAACATCATGTTGGGTATGGACTGGATGTCAGCTCATTACGCTAAGATTGATTGTGCCACTAGAACCGTTCAACTTACTCACCTATCGGGCAAGACAGTCAATGTCTTAACTCGAATGGCCAAGCGCCAGCTTTACTCCCTAAATGCCAACCCCCTTCCAGACCATGAAGATATTCTGGTAGTCCGGGACTTTCCGGATGTCTTTCCAGAAGAACTGCCAGGTGTTCCACCTGACAGGGATGTCGAGTTTGTGATAGACCTTGTTCCAGGAACCGTTCCAATTTCTAGAAGACCCTATAAGATGGCACTGTGACACCCCGAGACCGTTGCGCCAGGTGTCTTCCAGTTAATCGCCGTTGTTGCCATATCTTTTGCTTGCATGTTGCATTTCATCATGTCATCATGTGCATTGCATCATCATGTTTTTGAAACTTGCCTCCGTCCGGGTTCTCCCCGTTCCTTCCGTTGTCCGTTCTGAGTCCAGACACCCTTGCACGCACCCGCGACACGTCCGAAATAGTATTTTATAAGTGGCCGGAAAATGTTCTCGGAATGGGATGAGAGTTAACGTGTGGTCTTATTATAGTGTAGGTAGACCGCCTGTCAAGTTTCATCGCATTCGGAGATCGTTTGATGCCCCAACGGATAACTATAGCGGCAGTATAGCCGGTCTAACGTCGGACGTTTTCGGTCTCCGAAAACCGTGCCGGGCTGCATCTCTCCCCGCTTCTCTCAGACCAACCCGCTCTTCACAATCCGCCAGACCCAACCTAACCTCTCTCGTCAGCCCGCAGCCCTCCTCGCGCGCGCGTCCGAAAGTTGTGCCAGACCCGAACCGGACAGTCGTCACCGTTGTGTCCGGATCATCCCCAAACATCTAAAAAACGTCTCCGTTTTGTTAATTGGAACCCCTAACCTATTTATTCGCGACCGTCCGATTACGGTCGGAGGGACGAGGTAGCCCCTAACCTAATCCGTGATGTATATATACTCCACTCCTAGTGCTATTTGGACAAAACCCTAAAACCGAGGGCACTTGTCCCATCTTTCCCTTTCGGTCGCCGCCACTCCCACATCGGGATCCTCCCTGATCCCCTCGTCCACCTTCTACTCCAATTTCCGCTAGCACCCTCTCCATTTCCCTCGGGATCACCAGCAAGCCAACCACTAGCGCTCACATCCAGATCCACAAATCCATCCATCCAACAGCCATGAGGGCCTCCTCTGCCTCCCCGTTCGGTCTGGATCGGAGCCCGAGCGAGGAGAGTTCGCTCCCGAAACAGCGCACTCGTCGGCTCCTCTCCGAGCACCTCGCCACCAACCCTCGCAGGCCATCGGAGCCCTCGCCGTCCGCGACCGACCCGCAGGACCAGACCGCCCTTGCTCCTCTTCCTTCTTTCCTTTTCCTCTAGCTCCTCTTTCCCTTTTCTATCTGTCTCACATCTCTCCCATGCACAGGAACGCCATGACCGCACCGTCGCCATGGCCTGCATCCCTCGGCGCCCAGCTCGCCTCCGTCCTGTTCCCAGACGGACCTACCCGTTCTACACCCCGCTGGCCTCGCCTTCTGCAGCTGGAGACCCGCGCTCGGCCTCTTTCTGCCTCACCAAGACCGCTTCCCCGCGTCCTCGTCTGTCCAGCGCACCTGCAGAACCAGGCCGGACTCACTCGCCCTCGCGAGCACGTCCACCGGAGCGCCACCTCACCGGAGAACGTCGTCACGCACCTCGATCCGCCCATTCCCGTCGTTTTCCGCCGACCCCATCGCTAGAACTCCTGCCGTCGTCCTCTGCATCACCATGGGTATGCTGCTGCTTCTGTCTTCAGATCGAACAAATACCAACGTCGCCCGCTCCCCGTTGACCGCGTCCTAAACCGCCTGGAAAGGCCTTTTTCTTCCAAGGCCCAGCCGCCCTCCTTTCCTCTCCACCGCGTGGGCTGAGCCCCTCTGGTGAGGCCCAGTCAGCCTCAGTTTTGGCCCATTTCTGTTTTTTTTCAGTTCTGCGTTTTAGCAATTATCCAGAGAGCAACAGTTTTGCAGTTTAGACCCTAAACTTCATGCATTTAATAACTTCACAACCGAGCATCGGTTTAAAATGATTTATATATGAAACTTGCTTAGAATTTCATCTAGTTTAATAATATGCAACTTTCATGCATGTTTGAAATGTTTAAAATGCTGTTTGTGTAACTTTGTCCATATGCCATGCTAAAATGGTTTAATTCATAACTAAATAACCGTAGCTCGGATTTTATTGAACTTTATATGTAAATGGGGTGGAAAAATGCCTAATTTAACATGGTGGCCTTACTTTGCATGTTTAACAACTCTAAAATTGTGTTTAGGGCAAAACAGTACCTAATTCATTATTATGCACATGAGGAGTTTCCGGACTTGTTGTTCGTTGTTTCCGGCCTCATACAAACTTGCCTAGATAGGTAGTTTTGTTGTGCTTCACCTCTTGACATGCTAACAACATTTAATCTTGTTGGGTACCTAAACGAGAGAGAACTAAATAAGTCATGTGGTGTTTTCTTCAATATGCAACTCTGTTGCATATTGAGCTCCACTTAATTTGTAGGGTTGCTTGTGCACTTTGCCATGCCATGCTTCATTAAACCGGACATGCATCATACTTGATTGTGCATCATGCCATGATTATGTGGTGGTTGTTTACCATGATTGTTTGCTTCTTTCTGGTGTTGCTTCTTCGGGTTGGTTCCGATAACGTTGCGTTTGTGAGGATCCGTCCATCTACGTCCGTTTGTCTTCTTCATGGACTCGTTCTTCTTCCTTGCGGGATTTCAGGCAAGATGACCATACCCTCGAAATCACTTCTATCTTTGCTTGCTAGTTGCTCGCTCTTTTTCTATGCCTATGTTGCGATACCTACCACTTGCTTATCATGCCTCCCATATTGTTGAGCCAAGCCTCTAACCCACCTTATCCTAGCAAACTGTTGTTTGGCTATGTTACCGCTTTGCTCAGCCCCTCTTATAGCGTTGTTAGTTGTAGGTGACGATTGAAGTTTGTTCCTTGTTGGAACATGGAGATGTTGTTCCTTGTTGGAACATGTTTACTTGTTGGGATATCACAATATCTCTTATCTAATTAATGCATCTATATACTTGGTAAAGGGTGAAAGGCTCGGCCTTATGCCTGGTGTTTTGTTCCACTCTTGCCGCCCTAGTTTCCGTCATATCGGTGTTATGTTCCCAGATTTTGCGTTCCTTACGTGGTTGGGTTATAATGGGAACCCCTTGAAAGTTTGCTTTGAATAAAACTCCTCCAGCAAGGCCCAACCTTGGTTTTACCATTCGCCACCTAGCCTTTTTCCCTTGGGTTAGTCCAGCCCAAGGGTCATCTTTATTTTAACCCCCCCGGGCCAGTGCTTGTCTAAGTGTTGGTCCGAAATGGGCAGCCTGCAGGGCCACCTCGGGGAAACTTGAGGGCTAGTTTTACTCGTAGCTTGACCTATCCGGTGTTGCCCTAAGAATGAGATATGTGCAGCTCCCATCAGGATGTCGGCGCATCGGGCAGTCTTGCTGGACTTGTTTTACCATTGTCGAGGATGTCTTGTAACCGGGATTCCGAGTCTGATCGGGTCTTCCCGCTCGAAGGAATATCCTTCGTTGATCGTGAGAGCTTGTGATGGGCTAAGTTGGGACACCTCTGCAGGGATTTGAACTTTTGAAAGTCGTGCCCGCGGTTATGGGCAGATGGGAATTTGTTAATGTCCGATTGTAGAAAACTTAAAGTTTATCTTAATTAAAACGCATCAACCGCGTGTGTAACCGTGATGGTCTGTTTTCGGCGGAGTCCGGGAAGTGAACACGGTGTTGGAGTAATGCTTGACGTAGGTTGTTCTAGGATCACTTCTTGATCATAGTTGTTCGACCGTGCTTTGCCTTCTCTTCTCGCTCTCTTTTACGAATATGTTAGCCACTATATATGCTAGTCGCTTGTTGCAGCTCCACCTCATACCTTTTACCCTTCCTATAAGCTTAAATAGTCTTGATTGCGAGGGTGTGAGATTGCTAAGTCCCCGTGACTCACAGATACTTCCAAAACCAGTTTGCAGGTGCCGATGAACTGTGGAGGTGACGCAACCAAGCTCAAGGAGGAGCTCGATGAAGATCTTGTCCTTTGTGTTATTTCGTTCTAGTTGATCAGTAGTGGAGCCCAGTCGGGACGATCGGGGATCTGTGTAGCTTTTGGGGTAGTCTTATTTTAGTTTGGTTCCGTAGTCGGACCTTGTTTGTATTTGGATGATGTAACACTTTATTCTTGTAATTGTGTCAAGTGGCGATTGTAAGCCAACTATGTATCTCTTTCCCTTTATGTATTACATGAGTTGTTTGCGAAGATTACTTCACTTGCGACATTGCTTTCAATGCGGTTATGCCTCTAAGTCATGCTTCGACACGTGGGAGATATAGCCGCATCGAGGGCGTTACAAGAGAACTAGCCGAGCTTAAGAACCAACTCGATGAGTCCTTGAAAAAGGGTTTCATCTGTCCTAGTTCCTCTCCTTGGGCTTGCCCCATCCTCTTCGTCAAGAAGAAGGATGGAAAGGATTGGATGGTCGTAGATTACCGACCTGTCAACTTGGTCACTATCAAGAACAAGTATCCGTTTCCCAGGATCAACGATCTGTATGACCAGCTCGCTGGATCCTCAGTATTTTCCAAGATGGATTTGAGGTTGGGCTACCATCAAATCAAAATCAGAAACGGGGACATTCCCAAAACGGCCTTTGTTACTCGTTATGGCCAATACGAGTACACCGTCATGTCCTTCGGTTTAAACAATGCCCCAGCCACCTTCTCTCGGTTAATGAACTCAGTCTTCATGGAGTATTTGGATAAATTCGTCGTGGTATACCTCGATGATATACTCATCTACTCCAAGAGTGAGGAGGAACATGTCGAACATCTAAGGCTGTTATTGACGAAACTTCGAGAGCATCGCCTTTATGCCAAATTCTCCAAGTGTGAATTTTGGTTGCCAGAAGTGACCTATCTAGGCCATGTAATCTCCAGTAAGGGTATTGCTGTCAATCCCGAGCGAGTTCAAGCCGTCCTTGATTGGACTCCACCTGAGACGGTCAAGCAAGTTCGGAGCTTCCTTGGCTTAGCGAGTTATTGCCGCCGCTTCGTCAAGAATTTCTCCAAGGTTGCTAAACCTCTAACTGAACTCCTCAAGAAAGATAAAAAGTTCGAGTGGACCCCACAGTGCGAGTTCAACTTTCAGGAACTGAAAAGACGCCTGACATCTGCTCCCGTACTGGTACCACCAGATTTCTCCAAGGACTTTATTATCTATTGCAACTAGGGCTGCAAGAAAAGCACGAGGCTCGTGAGCCGCTCGAGATCGACTCGTTTTTTGACTCGACTCGAGATCGACTCGAAAAGAAACAAGCTGAGTTTGAACACTTTTTGTAGCTTGACCGAGAAACGAGCCGATCTTGAGCTAATGTTGGCTCGCTCGATTTTAGCTCGATAGCTCGACAGAATATCATTATGTTAAATGATCGTGCCATATATTAAACGAAAATAAGATAATTTATTACCATATATGTTGTCAATAATTTTTTTCCATTTTATTTACCAACGAACATGGAAACTTAATTAAGTGCAAAGAAGATTTAGGCATAATTATGTCACGTGGTCGACTATGTGTTAAATATCTTATATTTTTGGCAAAGGTTCCCAGCATATTCACCTTAATTTTTCTGTTTTTATCCATAGATTTATAATTTTTACCATCTCATTTAGCTCGAAACTAGCTTGAGATCGACTCGAGATTGTTACAAACTGAGCATGAGTCATATTCTATAGCTCGATCATGAGCTTCACTTAGTTTGAGCTCGCTTGAATTTTCATATGAGTTGAGTTGAGCCAACTGCAACTCGCTCGAGCTCGACTCGTTTGCAGCCCTAATTGCAACGCCTCGCAACAAGGACTAGGTTGCATACTCATGCAAGATCGTCAGGTAATTGTCTATGCTTCACGGCAATTACACCCGCATGAGGAAAACTATCCCACACTTGATCTATTGCTTGCAGCTGTAGTCCATGCACTCCAAACTTGGCGACATTACCTTCTCGGTAATCGTTGCGAGATCTTCACCGATCAACAAAGTTTGAAATATATCTTCACCCAACCGGATTTGAATCTCAGGAAAAGACGTTGGGTCGAGTTGATCTCAGATTACGACTTAGGAATAACTTACACCCCGGGCAAAGCCAATGTCATGGCCGATGCGCTAAGCCATAAATCTTATTGTAACAACCTGATGTTACAACAAAGACAACCACTTCTCCACGAGGAATTTCGTAAGCTTAACCTTCACATTGTTCATCGAGGATTCCTATCCACCCTGGTGGCGAAGCCTAACCTTACGGATCATATCATAGCTACCCAGAAGCATGATAAGGGCATATCTTGGATTAAGGAAAACATTGCTAGCAGAGTTGCTAAATGTTTTTCCATGGATGAGCGAGGTGTTGTCTTCTTCGAGAACCGCTTGGTGGTTCCCAAGAAACAACATCTATGCCAGTTGATTCTTAAGGAAGCTCATGAATCCCCTCTCACCATTCATCCTGGTAGTACTAAAATGTATCAAGACCTACGCCAGGTTTTGGTGGACTAGGATGAAGAGAGAAATTGCTCAATACATTGCTAGTTGCGACGTCTTTCGTCATGTTAAAGCAAAGCACCAACGGCCTACTGGCACCCTTCAACCTTTGGCTATTCCTGAGTGGAAATGGGATAAAATCAGTATGGATTTCATTAGTGGGTTCCCCAGGACCAAGAGAGGGAATAATGCTATCTTCATCGTGATCGATCGTCTTTCCAAAGTAGCCCATTTCCTACCTGTTCGTGAGAGTATCACCGCTAGCCAGCTGGCTGATTTATACATATCTTGAATAGTGTCTCTTCATGGTGTCCCATTGGAAATTAACTCAGACCGTGGGAGTCTCTTCACCTTTCGATTTTGGGAAAGTTTCCAAAATGCTATGGGAACTCGTCTCTCTTTTAGCACCGCCTTCCACCCTCAATCCAGTGGTCAAGTAGAGCGAGTAAATCAAATTCTGGAAGATATGCTCCGAGCTTCTGTCATCTCATTCGGAATGGGTTGGGAGAAATGCCTTCCATTCGCGCAGTTTGCTTATAACAATAGTTATCAAGCTAGCTTGGGCAAAGCTCCTTTCGAAGTTCTTTATGGACGAAAATGTCGAACGCCTCTTAACTGGTCAGAAACCGGGGAAAGACAACTCTTTGGCCCGGATATGATTCAGGAAGCAGAAGAGCAGGTTCGCGTTATTCGTGAGAAACTGAAAATAGCCCAATCTCGTCAAAAGAGCCAATATGATCGTAAACATAAGCTCATGACTTATGAAGTCGGCGATAAGGCTTACCTTCGGGTTACTCCATTAAAGGGAACCCATCGTTTCGGTATCAAGGGCAAATTGGCTCCTCGTTACATTGGACCCTTTCGCATTCTTTCCAAACAAGGAGAAGTTGCCAACCAATTGGAACTACCTCCGCATCTTTCCAGAGTTCACCATGTCTTCCACGTTTCTCAACTCAGGCGTTGCTTCGCGGATCCTATCAGTGGAGTGGACCACGAAATGCTTGATCTACAAGATAACCTCTCATATCGGGAATATCCCGTTCGTATCCTTGATCAAGCCGAGCACACCACTCGACGCCATAACATCAAGTTTCTCAAGGTTCAATGGTCACACCATTCTGAAAAGGAAGCCACTTGGGAAAGGGGGGATCGTCTTCGTCTCGAGTACCCCACTTTCTTCCCAACAGATCCTAAATCTCGGGACGAGATTCTTTTGAGTGGGGGTGAGTTGTCACACCCTAGCTAGTTCATGCATTAGAGTGATAGCATCATGTTTAAATTTCCCAGAAAAATGAAATGGGGATGATAGAACCCCCAGCACCCCCCTTAAACCAACTAGGGTTTACTAAAATATTTTTCAATGAACCTGAAATGCCCTTCTAAAAAGTACACCCTTTTTGTTTTGGGTTAAAACCTTTGACAAAAATGGTGAACATTTTTCTAGGACATCTTAAGGTCATTGGATTAACTCATATAGTATTTGCATTTGGGCATTTAAATTCTATAAAATATTTTAAATGCTCAAATAATTCTGGAAATAAGTGTGGGCTGTTGGAAATAATCTAAAAAGAGCCTATGATTATTTTCAGGATTTTTGTAAGTGCCTAACTATTTTTAATAAAGCCACAAACTTACAGAAAAATAGAAAAAGAAAAACAAAGCAAGCAGAGGCTTACCTGGCGCCCACCTAGTAGGCCCACCTGCCGGCCCAGCCCAGCCACCACTCCAGCGAGCTGCTTGGCTTGGCCAGGCAGGCAGGCAGGTGCTCGACGCCGGCGCCTGCGCGTGCCACGCAGCTGCCCGCCGCCTTGCTTCCTCCCCTTGCAGTGCTGCCGCCCTGGATCGGTCACCCACTCCTCCCCCAAGCTCGCAAATACGCCTCTCTCTCCCCAACTCCTCTCCCTCGCTCTCCCGCACCATGGCCGACGCTGCCGCGCCCGCGCCACTGTGCTAACTGCGTCCGCTGTCGTCCCCGTGCTGCGTCACCATGTCCACTAGCTCCGCCGTCATTGACTACGTCGAGCAGGCTGAGCCCCGAGCGCTCGCCCGCTCTGGAGTCGCCGCTGACCCCGTCTCTCCCAACTCCGGCCGCCGAGATCGCCATCGTCGCCCCGCTAAGCTCCGGCCTTCCCCGAGTCCGCTTCGACGCTTGCTGCAATCGCCGTGAGCCCAGCTCCGTCCTCCCACTCTCCATTAACTCCCTCTTGCACCGTGTGCACCGCAGCACGCTCACCCAAGCAACCGCCGACGCCGAGCTCGTCGCCGACGTGACTCCGGCCACCCACCAGCCACAACATTACCACCAACGCACTCACTGCACTCGCAGGAGCCCGTAGCACCACTCCACGCGCCTCGCCGTGCCCCGTAGCCTCGGTTTCGACCTCGCCCGAACTCCGGCGACCGCCAAGGTCATCGCCGGCGACGTTTTCGGCCACCCTAGCTCCACCCACTGCCACCACTCGATGCGGCTTGCTCCCAGCTACGCGTAGATGCTCTCCACCGCCCATTTGGTCGCCAGAACGCATAGATGCACTTCCACCGCCGTGTCTGGCCTCGCCGGCGGCTAAACGCCGGCGGGTTTGAACCGTTGACTTTGACTGGGTGGGTCCAGGTTGACTCCCCCGAGTCTATGACAAGTGGGCCCCCCTCTGCTAATTAACCTAGGGTTAGCACTAACTAATTTTAGTTAGTTTAGGTCACTGACATGCGGGCCGAGGCCCCACTGACAGTTTAGTTAGTATTAACTTAACCCTGTTAATTAGTTGTTTCACTGACGTGTGGGTCCCAGGCGTCAGGTTTGACCTGGGCTGGCGCCTTTGACTCGCTGACATCACAGTGACGCAGTGCTGTTGCAGTTATTTATTTTCTGGATTTATTTTTATATAGGAAATTCCAGAAAATAGCCAAAACTTCTAAAAATCATAGAAAATCAACCATAGCTCCAAATCAAACAATTTATATATGAAAAATGATCAGAAAAATTCAATCTTTCCATCTGTAATGGTTTCATGCATGACAAAACACTTTAACCTTGCTTTTTAGGTGAAACAAGCTAATACACTCATAATGCATGAGAACTTAAGCTACCATCTGAATCTTTGATTCAAATGGACCCATTTCAACTTGTTCACATTGCATTAGGCAGGACACCTCATTTTGCCATGTCATATCATGCATCATGTTGTTGCATATTGCCATGTGTTGATTATATTCTGTGGTGTCTTTCATGGTAGGTTATGCCTCTAAGGATATCTCCGAGTATCCAACTGAAGGGCAGTACCCTACTACCACTCCATCAGGCAAGCAGCCCCATTGATCATATCGATACAATCCCATGTTCTCGCCTCTGCTCTCGTTTACTGCATTAAGACAACAACGTTTCAAACTGCTGTGTGCTACGGTAGTTGAACCCTTATCCTCTGCATGACCTGTCATTGCCACAATAACTAGATGAAACCCACTAGCATGTGTAGGAGTTGATTGAGCCATGTATGTGTTTCCTACCTTGCTATGCCTGCTATGCTTAGAGTTGGGTCAGGTCTGGTTCATCTGGGTGATGGGCTAGAGTGAAATGATTATGTCGGTAATGAGAGGGATGTGTTGAACATGTTTTGGTAAAGGTATCGATGAGAGGCCATGTAGGAGTACATGGTGGGTTGTTTCATTGAGGCCGTCCATAAGAACTGAGATCTGTATGCGTGATTTAAGATTCAGCTACTACCACACATTGGGCCCTGAAATATGACCCCGCTCGACTTACTGACCCCTCTCGTCCTCTGTCCAGGAGTTGCAACTAGTTTCTGGTGTTTGTAGGTTATGTGTTGACAGACGTGCGTAGCGCTGACCCTAGGGGTGGGCTATGATGCGGTAGATACACTATGGTCGGGTATGCCGGGTGCCCGTTTGGCATCTCGGGACCCTGTACACATCGTTTGGGGCCGTTGAGGACACCCCGGCCGGATTTCCTTGCGGATGGAACCCGAATAGGCGATAAACCTGGACTAGAGACTTGTGCGGTTAGTCAGGTCATGGTCTACACCCACGTCGGCTTTCGCTTGAAGTCTGTCGAGCACATGTCGTGTGCAGACGCTAAGTGGTGGAAACATGTGTGACGAAGTACACCCCTGCAGGGTATAAAACTATTTGAATAGTCGCGTCCGCAGTAAAGGACTACTTGGTTGCCTATGCAGTTCATAGACAAGTTAATGGTTACTACTAAAAGACTCAAGATAAGTGTGAGTACCGAGGATGGCCCTCTCATAGGATGACGAGGGAGGATCCCCGGTGGAGTATTGTGTTGGTGATTAGTGGACTCGTGTGCGAAAACTATTTTACTAGTGGTGTCTCGTAGGATAGCTTAGCCAAGAGTCAAAGCTGGCGTGCTGCAATAACTCCACCACCTTCTTGAGAATGAGCATGTATAGTAGGTTCTGATGTAAGACTTGCTGAGTACCTTTGTACTCATGTTTGCTTTAATTACTGTTTTTAGACGACAACACCGCCCCCTCCGATGGGTTTTATGTAGACCTCGACGTCGATGAGTAACTTGCCACCCAGGTGGTGATCCTGGCCATGGAGGGCCTTATGTAGATAGACAGGCTTCGAGAAGCCTTCTTTCTTTCTAGTGTCTGTACTCGGACTATTTGCTTCCGCATCAGCTTGTATGCTTGTATGACTTGAGTGTCGGGTCATGTGACCCCTACCTATATGAACATGTTATGTATGGCTCTCTCGAGCCTTTAAATAAAGTACTTGAGTTGTAGAGTTTTGTTGTGATGCCATGTTGTATTTGCAAATATCGAGCATATTGTGTGTATGATTGAAATGCTTGGTATGTGTGGGATCCGACAATCTAGTTGTTTATCCTTGGCAGCCTCTCTTATGGGGAAATGTAGTCTAGTGCTCCTCGAGCCATAGTAGTCCGCTACAGCCCGGTTCACCGGAGTTCTACTAGCCCAGCACTACTGCTCAGGACACTTGACTGGCCGGCATGTGTTTCACTTCGTTCCTATGTATGTCCCTTCGGGGAAATGTCACACGGTGACATCTAGAGTCCTGCCTAGCCTGCTACAGCCCGGGTTCCCCGGAGTCCTGTTAGCCCAGTGCTACAGCCCGGAATCACACGCTGTTGACCGACATGCTCGATGTGATTTATGTATGTCTGTCTCCATAGGTCTGTGTCGCTTTGGGTTCATGACTAGCCATGTCGGTCCGGGTTCTCTGTCATATGGATGCTAGCGACACTATCATATACGTGAGCCAAAAGGCGTAATCGGTCTCGGGCCATCGTAAGGCGACACCCGTGGGGATACCGTGCGTGAGGCCGCAATGTGATATGAGGTGTTACCGGCTAGATTGATATGACTTGGAATCGGGGTCCTGACATTAATCTAAACAAAATCCAAAGTCTAAACGATGCCCTAAGGGCTGTATATATGGAGGAAGAGGGGGAATTTCGTGGCCTTTGGAGGAGGGTGCGAATCCAGCCCTAACTCTTGTTTCCCCCACACATACGGACTCTAAAAGCAGCCCATACGTAAGTATTTCAAAAATACATGGGCCTGGCCCAATAATAAGGTGATGCAGCACCTAGAATAGCCTCTGGGCGAAATTTGTGAATTGGCATCTTGTATATTTCATCCAAGGCTTCATGCACTCCTTATGGTGGCTTCAAAGTCCTGAAATCATCACTTGTAACTCCGTTCTTGATCCCCTTGCGCATGCCATCATCTCCATGCTTGAACTTGCTCCAAGGTTCATCTTTCTTGTCCAAGCTAGGCCCTTCATTTGTAAGCAAAACAAATGTATCCAATTTAGGCAGCATTATATTCTCATTAACATTATAATCTTTACCCAGAAACGAAAGTACCTGATAATTCAATTGGCGTGCGCGAGCTCTAGTAATTGGTCCAGTATGTATAGCAGCAGGGGATGTGGGTGTAACAATGGTATTGATGTCCTCATCATCACCTCCTGAGGTTGTTCATCCACTATACTAGCTAATCCTCAGCCCTCAAGGCAATCCACCACAAAGCTGAAGTAGGGTATTACACCGCAAGGTGGCCCGAACCAAGATAAATCTCTGTGTCGCTCATTCTTTGGGTTCGTCGAGCTAGGCCATGGGATCGTTAGCGAGCGAGCTAGGGAGAGAGTGTTCTTCGTGCACACCCCAGTGTTCAAACCTCTCAAGGTTCTGTGGAGACCTGAATCCTATAGTTGCTGAAGGTGACTGGGTGGCGTATCTTCCCTAGGGGGACGGTGGAACCATGGGTCACCCCTGAGAAGGGCTTGGTTGGCAGAAGGTGGTCATATGGCAATTGGAGCGTCTCAAACGTCTCAACAGAAAGGACATTGAGCCCCGTGCCACCGTCGATGAGGGTCTTGGTGACGAGGACATTGCTGATGGTGGGCGTGCAGAGCATGGGAAGCGCGCCTCCGCCGGCTGAGCACTTGAGGTGGTCCTTGGAATCGAAGGTGATAGCATACTGTGACCACTTTAGGGGACGCACGACCTCGAGCCTCGCGAGGTCCACGTTCACCTCACGAGCAAACTGCTTGAAGATGCATAGTGAGGCTGGGGCTTGCGCACCACCCAGGATGCAGGCAATGGCACGAGGTTCTTGGAAGCCCCCAGTCCCGTCATCCTGCCCGTTGTTGTTGTTTATCCTTGGCGGTGGCAGCAGCGGAGGGAGGCCAGCATTGCCCTAATGACGGGCCTCACGAGGCTGATCACGCCAGGGCGCGTTGTGAGGCTCATCGTGCCAGCGGTCCTTGCGAGGCTGGTCAGGCTAGTCCTAACGAGGGTCGTGGTTGTCCCAGCGGCAGTAGCCATGGGCACCATGCTTGGGGCCGCGACCAAGGTGCCCATCACGGAGGGTCCTGAGCTCTTGGCAGTCATTAGTGTTGTGGTTGTGCACATTGTGGAAGATGCACAATGGGCAGTTGCCCCTGGGAGGTTCGCCGTGCTCACAGCCACACTTCATCCCAAGTTCAGCCGCAAGCACGGTAGAACCCTTGCGCTTTGCCTCCTTAGCCTTGTGATGCGAAGCATCCCAAGGTCCTCCCCATGGACCTACCATCGTCTCACCAAGTGCCTAGCGGACCCATGACACAAGCACATGCAAGAGCTCTTGAAACCAAGGTGACATCTCTCCTCTCACATTTCCCCTTCGATGCACATGAGACATGGCTACAACCTCATTTGGACACATTGTGCATACTCAGGTATCATGGAGAAGCTAAGGAGCAAGGAGAAGAAGAAGAGGAAGATAGACGTGAAGACGGAAAAGAAGGAGAGCTGCATGAAGCCACAGCCGAGCCCCAGCGAGCGGACGTCCGGTCCAGACCGGACGACCGGTGCCCCTGCACTAGAGCCAAACAAGCGGACGTCCGACGCCTCCGGGCGTCCGGCGACCGGACAACCGACCCAGCCCGGAAATCCGTCACTTTAGCACCCGAGACAAATCGAGCGGACGACCGACACTTACCGGACGTCCGTGAGCCACCGGACGACCGTCCCCCAGCGGACGTCCGGTACCTGCCTGTGTCCAGTTTTAGGCCCGAAGCCCATGTACCCCCTCCTTTCGCCCCCATTTGCACTAAGACTATAAATAGACCTCCTATTCATCCTAACTAGGGTTAGCAAAGGATTAGCTCATATTTCGTGTGAGGGAAACCACTTGGTTACCTTCTCCTTAGAGATTGCGCCTCCTACGGAGAAGATCCCAGGCGGATTCAAGACCCCTTTATGGGAAGAACCTCAAGACCTCCTTTCGGAGAAGACCGACTACCTTTCTATCGTCCCTAGTTGATCGTGGATCTTGTATCTTCCTTTGTGTTCATGGATCTAACGCATGTGTGATCATACTTGTTGGTTTGAGTGTTCTCTTGTGTTTTCCACGTGTTTTCCCTCGTTTCCCTCCTCGTGTTCTTCGTTTTCATCGCGGGATCCGCTCCTTTCATGAAAGATCGGCCGGTTAGGGTTCCTACCTTACATCTTCTTGCTATCAAGAGCTACGTTGATCACGATTTCGGAGCCTCCCCGTCGTGTTGCTAGCCTAGTTTTTGTTGATTTTGTCCCAAATTCGAAAATTACGCACAAAAATAGCCCCAATTTTTTTGTGATTTGTTGGTGTGTTCAAATTTTGTTGGATTTGATCCATGGATTTGCTTTGTTTTGATTAGATCTAGCTTTTCCTCCCTTTCCCCACCTTTTCCATCCACAAATCCGCCCGGATTCGACGAATTTTGAACTCTCCATCACGAACACCGCTAGTTCATCCCATGCCCGAGATTCGCCCAGGCACCGGACGTCCAACCGCCAACGGACGTCCGACGACCGGACCAGACCGGATGTCTGACCAACACTGACGAAACTGAATTTTTTTCAGTTTTGTCACCACCACCGCCCACATTTCCGTCTACGCACTCCTACCACCTATACACCATCACCTCTGCATTCACCACCATTGCTTACCTGTTTCGCACTCCGACACGTGTTGCCACTTTGATCTTTGAGAATTTGAGTTGCGGTTCCATATCCTTTTGTGTTTCGGCTATCTAGGTACGGTTCGACACCAACATCACCGCCGCTCATCTTCGCCACGGACGCGTCATGAACAACGACCACCTCGACTACATCTTGGTATTCGTGCCACCATTTTGACACCATACCGCAAGCAAGAAACGGTAACCTCACCTTGATATTGGACATATCACTCTTGCCATTACATTGATAGCCATCATAGCCTTACTCCTTTGAGTTGCTTACCCGTCGAGACTAGCCATTGAGTATTGCCGGCAACGAGACTTGTGCACATTAGTGATCATACTTCCCATAGCATACATACATCATTGTTGCATATCTTGATATCATCTGTTGTGTCACAAGGTTGTCATCACATACACACTTGCTATCTTGGTTCGTCAAGCATTGCATGAGAAAAGAGCTCAAATATCAAAGTGCCAAACAAGTTTTTAAATAAAAGGAAAAGATAAGCAAAGAGCTTTTAAGCAAGAACCATAGCATCATACAACATTAAGATTGGCATATTCGATCATCTTGGATCATATCATAGCACCTTGCATAGAGCATACTTGGGATAGAAGTCGTTGCATTTTTTGCTTAGTAGGTTGTGCACAAGTATTTGTATCCGCCTATTGTGCAGTCGTGCTAGCGTCTCTCTAGTGTTGCGCAACACGAGCATTTTTGTGGATTCCACATTTTGGCTCATCCTTGGTTTCCCAACCCCATTTATCTTTTTGCGTGTGTGTTTCCGTGTACATTAGATTGCTTGGTCTACTTGTTGCATTGCAATCTTGCAAATCTTTTCCAACATTATTGAAGCTCACTTACAATTGCACCAAATTTTGTGCCACCATCCTAAGAAAGCTGCACCATAAGCTTTTACTTGTGTAGGTGTGAGAAACCGACAAGAATTGGTACTAATTGTGCTATTTCCTTGTCCACATTGGAGTGATCATTGATCCACTTTCAACTTCGGTCAAGGTACATCTGGTATTCGTTCTTCTCTTTCTACCACTCACATTTTTTATCTTGGAATGATGGATAGGCCAAGTACTTCTACCCACCCACTCTTCATTGAGCACGACAACGACGTGAACTCCTACGTCACCAAGAGCCACCTCTTTAGTGCACAACGTGCTTTGCATAAAGAGCAACAAGAAATGAGTGAATGCATCGACAACCTCGCCACCGACTTGCGACTTTCCGAGCAACGTACAAGGGACTACTATGACCACAAGCTCGACGATCACAAGCAAGAGAACGACTCAAGAATGGACGAGATTCGCGCTTTGTTGCTCAATCGCTCTTCTTCCACTTCGTCTTCATCAAGAAGGAGCCGCTCAAGTCGACACTCCGACTTCACCCTGTCCGGCTCAAGTACACCGACATCGAACACTCTACACCGTGTAGCGCGCAATGATCGTCAAGCAAGCCTCAATCCTCTACGATACACCAACTCTCAAGAGCACTGACAATGCCAAACCCAAGAGGCTTTTGCGCTAGCACGAGAACGGCAACGACAACACCAACATGAAGAGAAAGAGCGCGCGCGTCTACACCAAGATGCACAAGATGCCGAGGCACAACGCCAAGAACAACAACTCCGTGAAGCTCAAGCACTTGAGGCGCAACAAGCCCTCCAAGATTCAAGTCGAGCCGTAGCCAACCGAGGCCGACAAGCTCGTGAACATGAAGAAGCACTTCACAAAGAAGTTCAAGAACGAAGATTTCAAGCTTGCGTGCATCATTAAGTTCCTCAAGTTCCTCCTCGAGCTCGACAAGCTCCTCCACAAGCTCGCTAAGAACATCAAGTTCATCAAGAGCATGACGACAATGGAAATCCTCCATGACAAGAGCAACACGAGCTTGACAATCATCGAGAACATGGGTGTCATCATCCCCGACCCCAACACAATGAAGAGCAACGCTACGACAAGATCAAGTTCACAATGCCCAAGTTCAACGGAAACAACGATCCCGAAGAGTACCTTTCATGGGCATTGAAGATCGACAAGATATTCCATTTGCACACCTTTGAAGAAGAGAAGAACATCGCGATGGCATCCCTTGAGTTCCAAGATCATGTCCTCATTTGGTGGGAACAAGTTATCGAGCGTCGAGAGGCAAGAGGAGAACCACCCATCACTACTTGGGCACAAATGAAGGATGTCATGAGAGCACGCTTCGTGCATACCTACTACAACCGCAACCTCTTCAAGAAACTCCAACTACTCAAGCAAGGAACCAAGAGCGTTGAAGAGTACTACAAGGAGATGGAGATTGCCATGATAAGAGCCAATGTCACGGAAGATGATGAGAAAACTATGGCACGTTTCTTAAATGGACTCAACCATCCTATCAAGAAGATCGCCAACTTCCAACCATACTCGAACCTCATCGAGCTAGTGCATCAAGCTACAAAAGCGGAACATCAAGTGCAAGACGATTTCAAGTATGCCAAGTTCTCATCCAAGTCATACGGCTTCTCCAACACCCAAGCTTCAACAACTCCAACACCGTCTACCAAGCCTTCTACAAGCAACGTCGATAAGTCGAGTTCCAAGAAAGCTTCGTCAACTCCAAGTCATCCTCCTACTACAAGCAACTTCAAGCCGAGAGCTTCATCATCATCCACTCCAACCGATGAGACCGTCAAGACGAGTTCCTTCAAATGATTCACATGCGGAGACCAAGGCCACAAGTCCTATGAGTGCACCAACAAGCCGGCCATGATCCTCAATGACGACGGCACTTACGACTCAATGAGTGAAGGAGAAATGGACGCCATCGAGTAGGTCTCCATGCACCGGCAAGTGAATGATGATGAGGAACAAGTCTTTTGCGATGAAGATTCAAGCCCCGCTCTTGTTGTCTCCAAGGTCTTGACTCTCCAACATCACCAAGAAGAAGACCAAAGATGCCATATCTTTCACACCAAGGCCAGCATCAATGGAAGATCCGTCAAGGTCATCATCGATGGAGGGAGTTGTCATAATCTCACAAGTGAAGAACTTTGCTCCAAGCTCCAATTGCCCAAGACGAAGCACCCACACCCATATAAAGTGCAATGGCTTAGCGACTCCGGCACTATCAAAGTCGAGCATCGAGTACAAGTCTCCTTCACATTTGGTGCCTATGAAGACACTTTGGAGTGCGACATTGTTCCAATGACCGTTTGCCACCTCCTCCTTGGACGCCCATGGCAATTGAGGAGTCATCCACAACGGCCGAACGAACCACTACATCTTCAAGATGAATGGAAAGGATTACGTACTTCATCCCATGTCTCCAAGCGAAGTTGTCGCCGACAAGCAAGCCACCCATCGTGGAGATAATAGTGAGAGAGTGAGCCACCAAAAAGAGAGTGAGCTCCACAAGCCCAAATCGAGCGCCTCCACGATGGACGAAAAGAAGAACTTAATCCTATTTGCCACCAAAAGTGAGATATGAGGAGTGTGTGAGAACCCATCTAGTGTCCTAAACTACGTCCTTTTGTGTAAGGACAATGAACCACAAGCTAACACCTCTCACACTCTTACTCTAGTGTTGTCTTCTCTTTTGCAGGAATTTCACGATGTTTTCCCCAACGAGCTACCTCCGGGACTACCTCCACTAAGAGGCATCGAGCATCGCATCGACCTCATCCCCGGAGCACCACTACCGAACAAATCTTCCTACCGCGTCAACCCCGAAGAAACCAAAGAAATACAAAGGCAAGTAAAGCATATCATAGACCATGGACATGTGCATGAAAGTTTGAGCCCTTGTGCCGTCCCGGTCATTCTTGTGCCAAAATGAGACGGTAGCTTTCGCATGTGCTCCGATTGTAGACCTATCAATGCTATCACCATTCGTTATAGGTATCCCATTCCACGCATTGATGATATGCTTGATGAACTTAGTGGTGCCACTATCTTCTCAAAAATTGATCTTAAGAGTGGTTACTATCAAATCCGCATACAAGAGGGGGCGAATGGAAAACTGCTTTCAAAACCAAGTTTGGGTTGTATGAATGCTTAGTCATGCCTATGGGTCTATCAGAAGCACCGGGTACTTTTATGCGTCTTATGAATCATGTCTTTCGCCATTACATTGGTGTGTTTGTTGTGGTCTACTTCGATGATATCCTTATTTTTAGCAAGTCTCTCAAAGAGCATGTCACCCATGTCCGAACCGTTTTACAAACTCTTCGAAAAGAGCATCTCTATGCTAATATGGAGAAATGCCTTTTTGGCGTTGACAAGCTCGTTTTCTTGGGTTTTGTTGTCTCTTCCAAGGGTGTTCATGTTGATGAGTCCAAGATCAATGCTATTAAGACTTGGCCACAACCAACCAATTTGCAACAAGTGCGTAGCTTTCTTGGCCTTGCGGGTTTCTATTGTCGCTTTGTGAAAGATTTTAGCACCATTGCTTTGCCTTTGCATGCTTTGAGCAAGAAGAATGCGCCTTTTGTTTGGGGACCATCCCAAGATAACGCTTTCAATGAGCTTAAGAATTTGCTTACTCATGCTCCCGTGCTTGCTTTACCCAACTTTGACAAACCCTTTGAGATTCATTGCGATGCTAGTGGTAATGTCATAGGAGGTGTGCTAATTCAAGAGAAGCGCCCCATAGCTTACTTTAGTGAGAAACTTTCTGGAGTGCAACTCAATTACCCCATCTATGCGAAAGAGTTATATGCTTTAGACCGTGTTTTGCATGAATGGGAACACTATCTTCTCCCTCATGAATTTATCATTCATACCGATCATGAAACGCTCAAGTATCTTAAGGGCCAAACCAAGTTGAACAAGCGTCATGCTAAATGGAGTGAATTTATTGAGTCTTTTCCTTATGTCATCAAGTACATTAAAGGTAAGGAAAACATTGTGGCGGATGCCCTTTCCCGCATATGCATGCTTGTTACTCAACTTGAATTGGATGTCATTGGTTTTGAGCATATAAAAGACTTGTATGAGCATGATCCTACTTTTGCTACTCCTTATGCCAAGTGTTTGACGCACACCTCTTGGGAACGCTATTACATCAAAGATGGATATCTTATGAGAGCGAACAAGCTTTGCATCCCCGAGTCTTATCTTCGTTTGTTGCTTTTGCAGGAATCTCATGGAGGAGGCTTAATGGGACATTTTGGACGCGGCAAGACTTTCGCCACGCTCTCAAAGGACTATTTTTGGCCCAATATGTTTCGCGATGTCAACCGCTTCACCAACCAATGCTCTACATGTCGCAAAGCTAAGTCCAAAGCTCAATCCCATGGCCTTTACATGCCTCTCCCAATTCATTATCAACCATGGTAAGACATTAGCATGGACTTTGTACTTGGATTGCCTAGGACTAGAAATGGAAAGGATTCGGTATTTGTCATTGTGGACCGTTTCTCCAAGATGGCACATTTCATTCCTTGCAACAAGATAGACGATGCTTCACATGTTGCTAATCTCTTTTGTAGGGAAATATTGCGTTTCCATGGAGTGCCAAAGACGATCGTCTCAGACCGCGACATCAAGTTCCTTAGCTACTTTTGGAAGACCCTATGCGCCAAGCTCGGAATCAAGCTACTATTCTCCATGGCGTATCATCCACAAACCGACGGCCAAATGGAGGTGACCAACCTCACACTCTCCGCTCTACTTCGAGTACTCATCAAGAAGAGCATCAAGGAGTGGGAGGAGTGCTTACCTATCGCCGAGTTCGCCTACAACCGAGCAAGACACTCAACAACCGGCAAGTCGCCCTTCGAGGTCGTCTACGGATTCAACCCATTGTCACATTGGACATCCTCCCTATACCACTCCAAGAGCGAATCAATTTGGATGCAAGTGCACGTGTGACTCATCTCAAGAAGGTGCATGACGATACAAGGCATACCATCGAGCGCCAAGTACAACGACTTGCGACCAAGCTCAACATCAACAAGCACCCTATGGTATTAAACATTGGAGATCTTGTGTGGCTACACCTTCGAAAGGACCGCTTTCCCCAAGAATGCAAGTCCAAAGTTCGACCACGAGCGGACGGGCCCTTCAAGGTCGACATTCCACGCGACAAGTACTCCGTGAGCAACATCTTCAACGTCAAAGATCTCTCTCCCTACCATGGTGATGAAGAATTTGATCCGAGGACGGATCTTCCCCAAGAGAGGGGAGATGATGTGGAGCATCCCAAGGTCATACCCATGGACCTACCATCGTCTCACCAAGTGCCTAGTGGACCCATGACACGAGCACGTGCAAGAGCTCTTGAAACCGAGGTGACATCTCTCCTCTCACATTTCCCCTTAGATGCACATGAGACATGGCTACTACCTCATATGGACACACTGTGCATACTCAGGTATCATGGAGAAGCTAAGGAGCAAGGAGAAGAAGAAGAAGAGGAAGATGGACGTGAGGACGAAAAAGAAGGAGGGCTGCAGGAGAAGTCACAGCCACCGGACGACCGGCCGGGACCGGACGTCCGGCGCCTGAAGCCACAGCCGAGCCCCGGCGAGCGGACGTCCGGTCCAGACCGGACGACCGGTGCCCCTACACCCGAGCCAAACGAGCGAACGTCCAACGCCTCCGGACGTCCGGCGACCGGACGACCGGCCCAGCCCGAAAATCCATCACTTCAGCACCCGAGCCAAAACGAGTGGACGAGCGGCACTTACCGGACGTCCGGACGTCCGTGAGCCACCGGACCACCGGCCCCCCAACGGACGTCCGGTACCTGGCTGTGTCCAGTTTCGGGCCCGAAGCCCATGTACCCCCACCTTTCGCCCCCCATTTGCACTAAGACTATAGATAGACCTCCTATTCATCCTAGCTAGGGTTAGCAAAGGATTAGCTCATATTTCCCGTGAGAGCTTTGCTCATCCACTTGGTTACCTTCTCCTCGGAGATCGCACCTCCTACAGAGAAGATCCCCCAAGCGGATTCAAGACCCCTTTATGGGAATAACCTCAAGACCTCCTTTCGGAGAAGACCGACTACCTTTGTATCATCCCTAGTTGATCATGGATCTTGTATCTTCCTTTGTGTTCATGGATCTAGCGCATGTGTGGTCATACTTGCTGGTTTAAGTGTTCTCTTGTGTTTTCCACGTGTATTCCCTCGTTTCCCTCCTCGTGTTCTTCGTGTTCATCGCGGGATCCGCTCCTTTCGTGAAAGATCAGCCAATTAGGGTTCCTACCCTACATCACCTTGGCATTCTTATCCTCAGGGTCGGCCTCGGGAAGCTCCAAGAGGGAGAGGCGGCTCTCCTCGGCCCCTGCACACTTGTTCGCCAGGTTGAACATCTCCAGCGCCGAGCACAGTGATAACCCACAAGTATAGGGGATCGTTTGTGTCTTTTTCGATAAATAAGAGTGTCGAACCCAACAAGGAGCTAAAGGCAGAACAAATATTCCCTCAAGTTCTATCGACCACCGATACAACTCTATGCACACTTGACGTTTGCTTTACCGGAAACAAGTATGAAACTATTTTGTAGGTGTGATGCTAGAACTACTTTGCAAGAATAAAACTAGAAGTATTTTGAAAGATAATAAAAGCTAGGTGATTGGAAAAGGGGTTTGTGTCAACAAGAAAGTTATTTGTCCCTAGGCAATCGATAACTAGTACCGGTAATCATTCTTGCAACTATATATGAGGGAGAGGCATGAGCTAACATAATTTCTCTACTTGGATCATATGCACTTATGATTGGAACTTTAGCAAGCATCCGCAACTACTAAAGATCATTAAGGTCGTGAAACCCAACCATAGCATTAAGTATCAAGTCCTCTTTATTCCCATACGTCATACCCCAACTACTCGGGTTTAAGTTTCTGTCGCTTTCGCAACCCACCGTAAGCGAACCATGAACATATTGCAACACCCTACAGCGAGGGCCCCTCGCATTTGCACGAGAACGGAGGGAATGATAGGACAACACCGTAAATAAAATATACAATCATACCAACCAAGATCACTATTAACCCACAGGACAAAATGAATCTACTCAAACATCATAGGGTAACCATAGATCATTGGGAAATAATATATGGAGTTGAGCACCATGTTTAAGTAGAGATTACAGCAAGAAGAAGAGGTGTTACACCGCTGCATGGAGGGGGAGAGAGTTGGTGTTGACGATAGCAAGACTATTGATGTAGGTCGCCGTCCCGATCATTGCCATGGTGGCACTCCAGCGCCACCGGAAGCGAGGGGGAGAGAGCCCCCCTCCTTCTTCTTCCTTGGCCTCCTCCCTAGGTGGGAGAAGGATTTCCCCTCTGGTCCTTGGCTTCCATGGCATGGGAGGGGCGAGAGCCCCTCCGAGATTGGATCTCCCTCTCTGTTCTCTTCTGTTTCGCGTTCCCGAGATCTGGCCGAAAACCATTTCTTATATTCTCGGAGATCCGTAACTCTGATTGTGCTGAGATTTTAACACGATTTTTTCCGGATATAAGCTTCCTTGCGCCCGAAGTAGAGGTCCAACCGATGTACGACATGGGCACAACCCACCACCGCGCGCCAAGGGCCTCTGGCGCGCCCTGGTGTCTTGTGCCCTGTGTGGGCCTCCATTTGCGGTGATTCCAACTCTCGAAAATCACAAATATTCCAAAATAATTCTCCGTAAAATTTTATTGCATTTGGACTTCGTTTGATATGGATACTCTGCGATACAAAAAACATGCAGAAAACAGGAATTGACACTAGGCACTGGATCAATAGGTTAGTCCAATAAATCATATAAAAAGTTTCCAAAAGTATGTGAAAGTGATATAATATTGGCATGAAACAATCAAAAATTATAGATACGACAGAGACGTATCAGCATCCCCAAGCTTAATTCATGCTCGTCCTCGAGTAGGTAAATGATAAAAAAGATAATTTTTGATGTGGAATGCTACCTAGCATAAACTTGATCATATATCTAATCATGGCATGATTATTAAGACATAAATGATTCAAAGAAATAGTCTATAATTTGACATAAATACTCAGGCATCCCAACAAACAATCATGTTTTTCAAAATATCAACGCTAAAGAAAGCTATCCCTACAAAATCATATAGTCTTGTCATGCTCTGTCTTCTTAACACAAAGTATTTATCATGCACAACCCCGATCACAAGTCGAGCAATTGGTTCGTACTTTTTGACGCGCTTCAGCTTTTTCAACTCACACGCAATACATGAGCGCAAGCCATGGATATAGCACTACGGGTGGAATAGAGTATAATGATAGGGGTAAATATAGAGAAGATAGAAGGTAGAAAGTCTCACATCGATGCGGCTAACCAACGGGCTATGGAGATGCCCATCAATTGATATCAACGTGAGGAGTAGGGATTGCCATGCAACGAATGCACTAAGAGCTATAAGTGTATGAAAGCTCAATATGAAAAATAAGTGGGTGTGCATCTAATCCTATAATGAAAAATTCCCACTAGTATATGAAAGTGACAACATAGGAGACTCTCAAAATGAAAAACATGGTGCTACTTTGAAGTACAAGTGCGGTAAAGGATACTAACAATGCCCCTTCTCTCTTTTTATTATTATTATTTTATTTTCTTTCTTTTTTTCTTTTTTTCGTCTTTATCTTTTCTCTCATTGTCTGGAGTCACATCCCGACTTGTGGGGGAATCCTCGTCTCCATCATCCTTTCCTCACTGGGACACTGCTCTAAAAATGATTAATGATGATCATCACACTTCTGTTTACTTATAACTCAAAAGAAAATAGAAATTACAACTCGATAACTATGAAAAATTATGACTCTATATGAATGCCTCTGGCAATGAACCAGGATGTGCAATGATCTAGCGTAAAATGTATGAAAAATGATGAATGGTGGCTGAGCTAGAACTACTATGTCAGCTATATGATCATGCAAAGCAATATGAAAATGAATGCTCAAGTCATCAAACGGAAGCGGTGGAAGTTGCATGGCAATATATCTCGGAATGGCCATGGAAAAGCCATAATAGGTTGGTACCATGGCTGTTTTGAGGAAGATATAATAAGCTTATGTGTGATAGAGCGTATCATATCACGGGTTTTGGATGCACCTGCGAAGTTTGCACCATGTCTAGATGTGAGAAAGGGCAATGCACGATACCGTAGAGGCTAGCAAATTGCGGAAAGGTAAGAGTGCGTATAATCCATGGACTCACATTAGTCATAAAGAACTCATATACTTATTGCAAATATTTATTAGCCCTCGAAGCAAAGTACTACTACGCACGCCCCTAGGGGGATAGATTGGTAGGAAAAGACCATCGCTCGTCCCCGACCGCCACTCACAAGGAAGACAATCAATAATAAATCATGCTCCAACATCATAGCATAACGAGAGACTATATGTGCATGCTTCGGGAATCACAAACCTTAACACCAATATTCTTACTAACCACAACCGTTTACTAGTACCTCCCACATATTATCATCTCGATATCGCAAAACTATTGCAAGGAATCAAACATATCATATTTAGTGATCCATAAGTTTTATGTAGGATTTTATGACTAACCATGCAATTGACCAATTCCCATTGACTATCTAAATAGATATAAGTGAAGCATGAGATTTTAATTCTTTCTACAAAAGACCATGCTCTAATAAATATAAGTGAAGCAAGAGAGCATTCTTCAAATAACGGTTTTCTATGTGAAGAGAAACATGCAATCCAAACTTGAAATGATATAAGTGAAGCACATGAAGCATTCTATAAAGCCACACTCAAAAGATATAAGTGAAGTGCAATGAGCGTTCTATAAATCCACCATCGACTATCTCATACCAGCATGGTGCATAAAAGAAAAATGAAAACTAAATGCAAAAGACACTCCAATATTTGCGCATATCACATGAACAAAACGAATCCGAAAACATACCGATACTTGTTGAAGAAAGATGGGATGCCTTCCGGGGCATCCCCAAGCTTAGACGCTTGAGTATCCTTGAATAGTTACTTGGGGTGCCTTGGGCATCCCCGAGCTTGAGCTATTGCCTCTCCTCCTTCTCCTCACATCGAGACCTCCTCGATCTTCGAACACTTCATCCACACAAAACTTAACCGAACTTTTAGTGGCGGGGTTAGTGAATATGGCAATGAAATACCATCATGTACTGCTATAACATTATCGTATAATTATAAACAAACATTACCCACTGTATGCTATCACAATTCTATGGCCTCAAGTCAAGGAAGCTTCAACAAGAATTCAAACATATGCAAATAATGAAGCTATAACAGCAATCTGTGAAAACAGGACAGTCTGTAAAGATTTGAACATCCACCATACTTCTGTAACTCAAAAAATTCTGAAAAATTAGGAAAGAATAAACATTTTGTATAGAAAGACAATGCAAAATGTTTTAGAACCATTTGACATTGCAGTAAAAAAAATGTAAAATCGAGCACTAGAGCCAAAGTTTCTGTTTTGCACCACACAATCCAACAAGCAATCTAAACATCCTAAAGGAAAACCTTGGCACATTATTTTTATAATACAATGGAATTGTACAAGGGGATAATTATTTTTGTTGAAAAGTTTCTATAATTAAGATTCACAAAGTTTCCATGGGCATGAACAAAGTTCAAGGACGTCCCCCATTTTCACAATGCTCGTGTCTCTCACTTTCGCTTTTCTTTTTGTGAAGTTTTAAGTTCCCCTCTATATTTTTTTTGTTTTTAAACTTTATAAAAGCACTCAACAGAAAAATGACTCCCTAAAACTTCCAGGTTGTCTCCTTGGTAGCGCTTTCTTTAAAGCCATTAAGCTAGGCATAAGGTGCTCAAGTAATGGATCCACCCGGATCCCAAGGTATATCAAAGCCAATTTTAATTAACAATGATTTGGCATTTAGTAATGAGCACAAAGCAACATATATCAAGCAATGACAAATTCTAACTCTCTTCCTATGCATCGGCATGTCATAAAAGAACAATTCATGCACATCAAGTAAAGGCCAATACATAGCATAAGCAGTTTCTTGTAATTTTTTCGTGTTGGAAACATAAAGAGACGGAGATGTAGTTCCTCTCTCATAATAATTTCAAGTAGGAGCAGAAAGCACATGCATATTATATTCATCAAAATCATCAGGTGTAGTAGCAAAATGCAACCCATCAATATAATCCTTAATAAGTGCAAACTTCTCCGATATAGTGTAGTTTGGAGAATTCAAAAAGATAATAGGACTATCATGTGTGGGTGCAATAGCAACAATTTCATTCTTAACATATGGAACTATAGCTAGTTCATCTCCATAAGCATAATTCATATTGGCATCTTGGCCACAAACATAACAAGCATCAAGTTCATCAAAAAGGGATATTTCAAAAGAATCAACGAGATCATAGCATTCATCCTTCGGCAAGAACGAAGGGACATTAAATAATGTATGAGTTGAAGAGTTACCCTCATGAGAAGTTGGGCATGGGTAGCTAATCCATTATTCCTCCTTTTGTTCTTCGCTCTCCTCCTCATCTTTTTCATCCAATGAGCTCACAGTTTCATCAATTTCTTCTTCCATAGACTCGTGCAAAATATTAATCTTTTCTTGGACAGCGGAGTTATTCTCAATAAATACATCAATATCATAATTGTATTTATAATTATCATATCAATATTTAAGGATAGCAAGATTTTTAGGTCTATAAACTGAATCATCAAAATCTTCAAACTTTTCAAACAAAGATTCAATTTCATAAGCACCCTTAAAAGCAACAAATTCTTCTATTCGTTCCACATCATAGTAATCATATATACCTCTAGCATAAGAAGCCAAGGTTTCATTATCATTAAATTCACATGAAAAGGGAAGATGTGGAGCATACATCCTAGAGCAACAAGTATAATCATATCTCTGACATAAATTCCAAGCATACCAATGCAACATATGAATTTGATCCCATAACAATTTCCCTTTATGAGTCAAGCGATAATCACTAAAGTATTCACGTTGATCCAAAATTACTCTCATTATATAGTTAAATGGGGTTTTCATAGGATTATCAAAGTAGTGCATAATATCTTTTACATAACGAGCATCGAGGGTTTTAGGAGGTTCCCCATCTCCATGATTAGCAAGTACAACTAATTTTTTTGGTGTTTCGTGTTTGATATCCATAACTAAAGATAGAGAACAACTTAGAACATAAAATAAAACTACTTACTGATAAAGCAAACAAGCACACACGAGAATATTCACCCCACACTATTGCTCCTCGGCAATGGCGCCAGAAAAAGGTCTTGATAACCCACAAGTATAGGGGATTGTTTGTAGCCTGATGTAGGGTGGAACCCTAATTGGCCGATATTTCACGAAAGGAGCGGATCCCGCGAGGAACACATAGAACACAAGGGAAAACACGAGGGAAACACAAGCGGAAACATGAGAAAATCACTAAACCAACAAGAAATAGTCACACATATGCTATATCCTTGAGTACATAAGAGATCACACGATCCACGGACAACTAAGGACGATACAAAGGTAGCCGGTCTTCTCCGTGAGGAGGTCTTGAATCCAAAGGTTTCTTCTCCAAAGAGGGGTCGCGGTCTCTCTCGTGGAGTAGATCCGATGTGGATGAGTAATGCTCTATCTCTAATATGAGCTAAACCAATGCTAACCCTAGCTAGAAGGAATAGGAGGTCTATTTGTAGTCTTAGTGCAAAAGAGGGGCGAAGGGGTACATGGGTGTAACACCCCGAGTATCATGCTACAGTAACCCCCTGGGTTTAATCTAATCTTTTTGCTAAACAATGCATGATCATCTTTGATCCTATCTCTTTTCTAATTCCCCTTGAATTCAAATTCAATTACTAAGTGAAATTCAAAATTTCACAAACATGAGAACTAAAATGTTCATCATGTGGAAAATAATCATTTGTTACCATTGGTGGTGAACCAACTTTGTTTTTTACAAAGTAGTTTAGTGTCCAAATCTAAAGAAAACATAAAAGATTAAAGAGAAGCAAAGCAAAAGAAAAAGGGCCACAACCCCCTGCCCACCTGGGCCTCAGCCTACCGGCCCACCCAGCTTGCCGGCCCAGCCGCCACCTACCTAACCCCCACTCCCCGCTGACCTAGCCCACTACCCGCAGATCCCCTCCCCTCGATCCCCCACGTTCTCTCTCGCCCTCTCCCGATCCGATCTGGATTGGGATCGACCCCGCAGCGACCCGCAGCGACCCCGACGACCACGCACCACCCCCCGACCCCCCATCGCCCTCGGTGCCTCGACCTGTCGGACCCCGTCACCGGACCACCGTCGTCCTCCTCGACCTCCTCCTCGCGGCCCCTCCCCTCTTCCTCATGGCCCGACACCTGCTCGACGCCGTTGACATCGCCGCCACCTCACGCCATTGCCGGAGCCACCTCGCCAGACGCCTCGTCGTCCTCCCCGTCGGCCCCCTCGACCCTCGCCCCAGCAACGCATGTGAGGAACCAGACCCCTTCGCCCCTTTCTCTCCCTAGGTCGCCACGGTCCCTGCCGTCCCCGCCCGCGGTCGACACACTTCGGCCGCGCAAGTTGCGCGCTCACCGCGCCCCTCTCCTTATAGCTCGCGCCGGACCACCACTCACCCGCGCCCCTGGTCGCGTTTTGGCCGCGACCAGCGGCCACCCGCTGTCCGGCTCGCCACCGGCGCACCGCCGCTGCCCTACTATCACTGTCGCCGCGCCTCCCTCACCCTGCGCCTCCCTTGCTCAACCAGCGACGGCCACTGTCCCCGCAGCCGCCCGGCGCCTGCCCGCCTTCTTCTCCCAGTGCTGCGCCGCCCCTGCTCTACAACCCCGCTCGCCGCAGCCGCCGTTGGCGCCCCGACTCGCTCCGTCGGCAGGCTCGCCCGCCTCCGTCGTCGCCGGTGGTGGGCACTCGCCGCGCCCGTTCGGGTGGCGCCCGTGCCCGTTTGCCGCCGCCCAGCGCCCGATTGGCCCCTAGCGCCAATGACGAATGGGCCTCGCCACCCTGAGCCTATGACCAGTGGGCCCGGCCCCAAGAACGTTGAAAAAGGAATTAAAAAGAATAATAATAAATAAAATAATTAGCTAATTAGTTAATTTAATTAATCTTGTTTAAATTAATCTAATTAATTAGTTAATTTAATTAAACAATAATTAATTAGCTAAACCCTAATTAAATGAAATAGTGTATGCCATGTGGGACCCACATGTAGTTGACCTAATCAACTGCACAGTTGACTACTGACGTCAGCATGATGTCATGGTGACGTCCTCATGTACTATTCTGGATAATGTTGAATTAACTAAATTAAATAGATTCTAAAAATAATTTAAATTTTTTAAAATCAATATAAAATAAACCGTAGGTCGGATGGAAAAACTTTGTACATGAAAGTTGCTCAGAACGACGAGACGAACCCGGATATGTAACCCGTTCGTCCGCCACACGTCCCTAGCATAGCAAATCTACAACCGTACCCCTCTGTTTCATTTGTCCAAAAATGCCTAACTCCGGGAAAACTTTCCCGGATGTTTTCCCCCTTCGCCAGTATCGCCTAGTACTGCGTTAGGTCACCCCTGGCACCGTGTTTTGCCTTGTTATATTTTTGTGATGCTTGTTTGTCCCGTATTTACTGTTGCCCCCCCCCTCTTCTTATCCGGTAGACCCCGAGACCGACGTTGATGCGACTGAGTACGACTACATCCCCGATGACCCCTCCTTGCCAGAGCAACCAGGCAAGCAACCCCCCCCCCCCTTGAGCATTCCGATATCGCCCATTTCTTTCCCTCTCATGCTTGCATTAGAGCTACTACTGCTTTCTGTATGATCCTACTCTGATGCATAGCATGTTGTTGTTACCTTCTTTCATACCTTACCTGCTTATCCTAAACTGCTTAGTATAGGTTGGTTAGTGAGCCATCAGTGACCCCCACCTTGTCCCAGTTGCCCAGCTTTATGTTCGATGACTCGATCAACATGATCGACGTCCAGGCCCCGACACCGCACATCACCCCCTAGTTGTACGACTCTGCAGAGTTACCATCGAGTGTCGAGGGTCGAACCTCTTACATCACTCCTGATGAGATCTCTGTAGTGTAGCTATACGGTCGAGGTCATCGATGGTGATTTTCTCCTTAACCACTTCTGTTACGGCTCTGTCGTGCAACCCATCAAATGTGAACCTCGAGGATGGATCCTCTTACGTTCACCTTGATGATAACATCGAGTAGGATTCACCGGGGGTGATTCCTCGGGTTTTCCCCTTGGTGTTAGACACAAAGTTACTATGGTTACTACGACTTTGCACTGAGCCATGTTACTAAAGACGGGCCGGCCCTGAGAGGTACCCGCGCGAGCTTAATAGCGAGCGATGTGTAGTCGGGTTGACCTGGAAGGTGCCCGCGAGATACTTACGAGGCGTGGTCGGGCATTCTTAGCCCTTGCAGCAAGTACTCGGGACGGGGCGACGGGGTCACATCGATCGTGAGTCTCTGCTCGTTACCGCGTGCTCCTAATCCATTACGATTTGGATATTTGATCCGAGGGGCCTCTGGCCTGATAGCACTAACCATCACGTGGGCATAGTATGGGCGTTCTATGTCGTATGCATCAGCCGAAGCTTAATTGACGTCAGCGACTGAGCGGCACGCGCCGAGTTGGACTGCGTAAGCTCCTGCCTTGTTGAAGGAGGTAGCTAGATCTGCTCACCAGCTGCGTACGCAACGTGCAGGAGTTCCCGGGGAGATGGCCCATGACCCCTGGGGGCATAGGTTTAGTCCGGCGTGCTGACCTCTCTATTAAGCCTAGGTCGGGTTGCGGCGTATTGCTTGGCCGAGGCCGGGCATGACCCAGGAAAGTGTGTCCGGCCGGAGTTAATCGAGCATGGTGGGTAAGTTGATGCACCCCTGTAGGGAAGAAATCATCTATCAATAGCCTGTCCTACGATAACGGACACTTGGAGTTGTATCCCGATCAATACAACTAGAACTGGATACTTGTGATGAGAAATGAATGGATATGTGAAATGGATATGAGAAATGGATAGTATGGCTCTGGGATTGCTTTCTCGCAGGGAGTCGAGAAAGGATCTCTGGCCGAGGTTGATAACACTACTGATATTTTTACTTTATGCTACTCTACTCCCTCCTGTTGCTGCAAGATGGTGGTTTCCAGAAGATGCTAGTCATCGATAGGACTAGGCCTTTCCTCTATTCTGGCATTCTACAGTTTAGTCCACAGATACAGCCCATTTCCTTTGATAGAGATGCATACTTAGTTTGGATCTGATGTAAGTCTTGCGAGTACTTTGGATGAGTACTCACGGCTGCTTTGCCACCTCTTTTTCCCCTATACCCGATTGTTGCGACCAGATGACGGATCCCAGGAGCCAGACGACACCACTGATGACTACTGCTACTCCGAGGATGCCTACTACTACGTGACGACCGCTGACGATCTGGAGTAGTTAGGAGGCTCCCAGGTAGGAGGCCTTGCCTTTTCGATCGTTGTTGCTTTTGTGCTAGCCTTCTTAAGGAAAACTTGTCTAACTTATGTCTGTACTCAGATATTGTTGCTTCCGCTGACTCTTGTGTATTCGAGCTTATGTATTCGAGCCCTCGAGGCCCCTGGCTTGTAATATAAAGCTTGTATTATTTTAATTTTTGTCTAGAGCTGTGTTGTGATATCTTCCCGTGAGTCCTTGATCTTGATCGTACACATTTGCGTGTATGATTAGTGTATGGTCAAATCGAGGGCGTTACAATGGGCCGCGGCCCAACACGTAACAGCACAAAGGCGTCGGATGTCCGATAGTCACCGGTCGTCCGGAGGCTCGTGAGGGTCCGATCGTCCGGTGCCTGTCGGACGTCCGTAAATTCGGCTCGGGTGGTCTTTGGTCGGACGTCCGGTCAGGGTCGGTCGTCCGGGCGCCGTTCGTCCGGGTGGCTTCGGAAATCCGTAGTTTTGGCTCAGTTGTGGGTGTGTCGGACGTCCGGGCTGGGTCGGACGTCCGGAGCCTGGAGATCGTCAGATGTCCGACCCTGGTCGGTCGTCCGGAGCCTGTAGCTTCTTCCGCATCTCTTCTTCTTCACATCTATCTTCCTCTTCTGATTCTCCTTGCTCCTTACCTTCTTCATGGCTAACTCCTTGACACCTCAGCATGCATAATATCTCCGTTTGAGGTAGTAGCCATGTCTCATGTGCATCGAAGTGAACTTGTGAGAGGAGAGATGTCACCTCAGTTTCGAGAGCTCTTGCACGTGCTCGTGTTATGGGTCTGCTAGGCACTTGGCGAGACGATGGTAGGTCCACGGGGATGACCTTGGGATGCTCCGCATCATAGCCTTTTTCGATAAATAAGAGTGGCGAACCCAACAAGGAGCTAAAGGCAGAACAAATATTCCCTCAACTTCTATCGACCATCGATACAACTCTACGCAAACTTGACGTTTGCTTTACCAGAAACAAGTATGAAATTATTTTGTAGGTGTGATGCTAGAACTACTTTGCAAGAATAAAACTAGAAGTATTTTGCAAGATAATAAAAGCTAGGTGATTGGAAAAGGGGTTCGTGTCAACAAGAAAGTTATTTGTCCCTAGGCAATCGATAACAAGTACCGGTAATCATTCTTGCAACTTTATATGTGGGAGAGGCATGAGCTAACATACTTTCTCTACTTGGATCATATGTGGTAGAGGCAAAGGCGTCCCGTCTTTCGATGAGATGGTGGCTATCGTTTTGGAGGAAGTCGACTTTGACGATCCGACTACGAACGTGCGAGGACGTCGCACCTTAGCAATCGCTAAACCAACTCCGAGAGGTTGTTGACCACGCCGGAGCACGATTAAGCTAACCACAAAGGTCTGTTTCCTGCAGGAAAACAAAGAACAAGCAAGAAACTAAGATTGCAATCTGGATATTGCGAATATAAGAGGAAAACTTTATTGATCAAAGGTGGGGTTCTGTGACGCCTTTGTCTGGTCGTTGAACACAAATGAAGTACGCGAAGTTGCAGCTATGGCGAACTTTAATCTAAACAAAACCCAAAGTCTAAATGACGCCCTAAGGCCTGTATATATGGTGGAAGAGGGGGGGATTTCGTGGCCCTTGGAGGAGGGGTCCTAAACCAACCCTAACTCTTGTTTCCCCACACATACAGACTCTAAAAACAACCTATACTTAAGTATTTCGAAAGTACATGGGCCTGGCCCAATAATAAGGTGACGCAGCACCTAGAATGGCCTCTGGACAAAATTTATGCAGTGGCATCTTGTATATTTTGTCCAAGGCTTCATGCACTCCTTATGGTGGCTTCAAAGTCCTGAAATCATCACTTGTAACTCCGTTCTTGATCCCCTTGCGCATGCCATCATCTCTATGCTTGGTCTTGCTCTAGTGTTCATCCCTCTTATCCATGCCAGGCCCTTCATTTGTAAGCAAAACAAATGTATCCAATTTAGGCAGCATCATATTCTCATGAACATTAGCATCATTACCAAGAAACGAAAGTACCTGATAATTTAATTGGCGTGCGCGAGCTCTAGTAATTGGTCCAGTATGTATAGCAACAGGGGCTATGGGTGTAACAATGGTATTGATGTCCTCATCATCCTCCCCTTCTTGAAATGAAGTCGTCCTCGACGGAAGCTCATCTTCCTCACCCAAGTAAGGCTTCAAATCTGCAATGTTAAAAGTGGGACTAACCCCAAAATCTGCAGGCAGCTCAAGTTTATATGCATTATCATTTATTTTCTTTAACACCTTAAAAGGACCATCAACCCGTGGCATTAGCTTTGATTCGCGCAAATTAGGAAATCTATCCTTACACAAATGTAACCAAACAAGATCTCCAGGTGCAAACACAACATGTTTTCTACCCTTATCTCCAGCAAGTTTATATTTAGCATTCATATGCTCAATGTTTTCCTTAGTTAAATCATGCATTCTTAAAATCAATTCAGCATATTCTTTAGCATCAAAATTAACCTCCTCCGAAGATGGAGGAGGCAACAAATCAATATGTGCACGAGGTAGGAAACCATACACAATTTCAAAAGGGCACATCTTAGTAGTAGAATGCAATGAACGATCATAAGAAAATTCAATATGAGGCAAACATTCTTCCCACATTTTCTTATTATTCTTCAAAACACCCCTAAGCATAGTAGACAATGTTCTATTGACTACTTCAGTTTTTCCATCAGTTTGGAGGTGACAAGTAGTACTAAAAACAGTTTAGTCCCCAACTTAGCCCATAAACATCTCCAAAAGTGGCTAAGAAATTTAGCATCACGATCTGAAACAATAGTATTTGGCACACCATGCAACCGAATAATTTCACGAAAGAACAAATCAGCAACATGAACAACATCATCACTTTTATGGCATGGTATAAAGTGTGCCATTTTCGAAAATCTATCCACGACAACAAATATGCTATCACTCCCCTTCTTTGTTCGAGGTAAACCTAAAACAAAGTCCATAGATATATCCTCCCAAGGAACACTAGGTACAGGCAAAGACATATATAAACCATGAGGATTGAGTCATGACTTAGCTTTTTGACATGTAGTGCAGCGAGCAACAAAACGCTCAACATCCCGTCTCATCATTCGCCAAAAGAAATGTGTAGCAAGTATATCCTTCGTCTTCTTGACGCCAAAGTGTCCCATTAATCCTCCTCCATGCGCCTCCTGCAACAACAAAAGATGAACGGAGCTAGCTGGAATGCATAGCTTGTTAGCACGAAACACAAATCCATCATTAAGAACGAAGTTGTTCCATGTTCTCCCTTCCTTACAATTCTGCAATAAATCTTTACATTCAGCATCATGCACATATTGATCTTTGATGGTCTGCAAACCAAATATTTTGAAGTCAAGTTTTGAAAGCATAGTATAATGACGAGACAATGCATCAGCAATAACATTTTATTTACCCTTCTTGTGTTTAATGCCATAAGGGAAAGTTTCAGTGAATTCAACCCATTTAGCATGTCTACGATTCAATTTTGCTTGACTTTTAATGTGTTTCAAAGATTCATGATCAGAAAGTATAACAAATTTCTTGGGCCACAAATAATGTTGCCATGTTTATAAGGTCTGAACAAGAGCATATAATTCTTTATCATAAGTAGAATAGTTCATACTAGGCCCAGTCAATTTTTCAGAAAAGTATGCAATAGGTTTGCCATCTTGTAATAACTCACCTCCTAATCCAATTCCACTAGCATCACATTAAAGCTCAAAAGTCTTATTAAAATCACCAAGTTGGAGTAAAGGAGCATGTGTCAACTTATCTTTCAATACTGCGAAGGCTTCTTCGTGTGCCATACCCCAAACAAAAGGCACATCCTTCTTTGTAAGCTCGTTGAGAGGTGCAGCAATGGTGCTGAAATCTCTCACAAAACTCCTATAGAAACCAGTGAGGCCAAGGAAACTCCGCACTTGTGTGACCGTTTTGGGCTGCGACCAACTCTCAATAGCTTCAATCTTGACTTTATCAACTTCAATTCCCCGTGGAGTAACAAAATGATGAGGACATCAATACCATTGTTACACCCACAGCCCCCGCTGTTATACACACTGGACCAATTACTTCAATCACGCATGCCAATTGAATTTCAGGTACTTCCGTTTCTTGGTAACGATTCTAATGTTCATGAGAATATGATGCTGCCTAAATTGGATACATTTGTTTTGCTTACAAATGAAGGGCCTAGTTTGGACAAGAAAGATGAACCTTGGAGCAAGGTCAAGCATGGAGATGATGGCATGCGCAAGGGGATCAAGAACGAAGTTACAAGTGATGATTTCAGGCCTTTGAAGCCACCATAAGGAGTGCATGAAGCCTTGGACGAAATATACAAGATGCCACTTCATAAATTTCGTCCAGAGGCTATTCTAGGTGCTGCGTCACCTTATTATTGGGCCATGCCCATGTATTTTCGAAATACTTAAGTATAGGCTGTTTTTAGAGTCCGTATGTGTGGGGAACAAGAGTTAGGGTTGGTTTCGGACCCCTCCTCCAAGGGCCACGAAATTCCCCCCTCTTCCTCCATATATACAGCCCTTAGCGCGTCATTTAGACTTTGGGTTTTGTTTAGATTAAAGTTCTCCATAGCCGCAACTTTGCGTACTTCGTTTGTGTTCAACGACTAGACAAAGGCGTCACAGAAACCCACCTTGATCAATAAAGCTTTCATCTTATATTCGCAATATTCAGATTGCAATCTTAGTTTCTTGCTTGTTCTTCATTTGCCTGCAGGAAATAGACCTTCGTGGTCAGGTTGATCGTGCTCCGGCATGGTCAATAACCTCTCGGAGTTGGTTTAGCGATTGCTAAGGCGCGACGTCCTCGCATGTTCGTATTCGGATCATCAAAATGATAGCCACCATCTAATCGAAAGACGGGACACCTTTGCCTCTATCATAACATAGCCAAGAAAAGATACTCGGTCGGTGCAGAAGGTGCACTTCTCAAGATTACCAAACAAACATGCATCACGTAGAGCAATAAAAACAACACGTAAATGTTCCAATTGTTCCTCCAAAGATCTGCTATAAATCAGTATATCATCAAAAAAGACTACCACAAATCGTCCAATGAAAGCACGTAAAACTTCGTTCATTAATCTCATGAAAGTACTAGGTGCATTAGTTAACCCAAAAGGCATGACTAACCACTCATATAATCCAAACTTAGTTTCAAATGTTGTTTTCCGTTCATCTCCCAATTTCATAGGAATTTCATAGTATCCACTACGTAAATCAACATTGGAGAATATTGTAGACTCAATTCATCAAGCATGTCGTCTAGCCTAGGAATAGGATGCCGATAACGAATTGTAATATTATTAACACCTCTACAATCAACACACATATGCGACGTACCATCCTTTTTGGGCACTAGTATAATAGGAACAACACAAGGACTAAGAGATTCGCATATATAACCTTTGACGAGTGGCTCCTGTACTTGACGCATAATCTCCTTTGTCTTCCTTGGGATTGGTACGGTATGGTGCACGGTTGGGTAATGATGCACCAGAAATTAAGTCAATTTGATGCTCAATCCCTCGAATAGGTGGTAATCCCGGTGGCACGTCTTGTGGAAAGACGTCAGCGAACTCCTGCAAAATGTTAGTGACAGCAGGAGGCCAAGAGGAAGGCACGTCCTCAAATGAAAATAATGCCTCTTTGCACATAAAAGCGTAGCAAACAGATTTGCTAAAATCTAAATCATCAATATCAGATTTGGTGGCAAGTAAACATGCACTTTTCAATTTAATTTCAAAAGCAACACTAGATGGTTTATTATTAGGCTTCATTTGTTGCTCAAATTCTTTTGCCACAATTTGATTTTCGCTCTTATTTTGCTCCTGTTTTGCTTTATTAGCTCTATTAATATCATCTTTCAAAATGGAATCAGGAGTCATAGGAAGCAAATTGTCCTTATGAATAAGAGTATACTAATTGTTTCTACCATGGTGTACAGAATTTTTATCAAATTGCCATAGTCTACCAAATAATAAGGAACATGCTTGCATAGGTACCACATCACAATCAACATAATCAGCATATGTAGAGATACTAAAATGCACACGAACAGTACGTGTTACCTTAACCTTGCCGCTGTTGTTGAACCATTGGATGTAGTAATGATGTGGATGTGGTCTTGTGGTGAGATATAGCTTCTCCACCATCTCCATGCTAGCCAACTTGTTGCAGATCCCTCCATCTATGATGACGCGAATAGAACGTTCCTTCACAACTCCCTTTGTATGGAACAAATTATGCCTCTGATTCTGCTCAGCTTGTGTAACCTGCACACTCAAAACACGTTGAGCAACTAAACATTCATACCTGTCAGCATCTTCAGCAGCCATGTATTGCGTCTCATGATCAAAATCATCTCCACCGTGTTCTTCATGTGTAATAAGAGCCAAAGTCTCCTCATCATAGTCACTAGCGGACTCATACCCACCATCCTCAGTAGCAATCATCACACGCTAAGATTTGCATTCTCTCACAAAATGTCCTCTTCCCTTACAACGACAACAAATAATATCACTTGTGTGCCCTGTTGATGCCATGAAGAAAGAAGAGCTCTGCGCAGGCCCGACAGGTGTGCTCTTGGCAGATAGTGGTGGTTGTTCCTGCTTTCTTGTATCAGGGATGTTGGTGGCACCTGATGGAGGTGCTGGTGTAGTGGAAGTAGAGGATGCACGAGGTGTCCATGATGAAGATCGACCTGTAGAAAAGTTAGTTCGCGCCAATGCCTGTCGATCCTGCACTTCACGTCAGCTTTACAAGCAAGATGGAATAAACGAGTGATATTATTATACTCCTTATACTCTAGAATGGTCTGAATCTCTCTATTTAATCCACCCATAAAACATGCAAGCATAGCTTCATTCTCCTCAACAATACCACATCTAATCATGCCAGTTTGTAATTCCTGATAATATTCTTCTACAGAATTTTTTTCTTGCCTTAAACGCTGCAATTTTTGAATTAATTCACATTGATAATATGGTGGAACCCAACGAGTACGCATAGCAGTTTTCAAAGTAGCCCAAGTAGCTGGAATAGGTGGGGTTTTGTTTAGATTAAAGTTCACCATCGCTGCAACTCCGTGTACTACGTTTGTGTTCAACAACTAGACAAAGGCGTCACAGAACCCCACCTTGATCAATAAAGCTTTCCTCTTATATTCACAATATCCTGATTGCAATCTTAGTTTCTTGCTTGTTCTTCGTTTGCCTGCAGTAAATAGACCTTCGTGGTCAGGTTGATCATGCTCCAGCGTGGTCCATAACATCTCAGAGTTGGTTTAGCGGTTACTAAGGCGCGTCGTCCTCGCACGTTCATAGTTAGATCGTTAAAGTCGACTTCCTCCAAAACGATAGCCACCATCTCATCGAAAGACGGGACACCTTTGCCTCTATCAAGTTGTTGTTGTTGTTGTTGTTGTTGTTATTGTTGTTGTTGTTGTTGTTGTTGTTGTTGTTGTTGTTGTTGTTGTTGTTGTAGAGGTGCGTTAGGTGCAGCCGGTGGTGGTGGTGGAAGACGCGTGAGCAATTCATTAAACTTGTGATCGAGCTTTGTTTCGAACGTCTTCTCCATGCCATCTATCTTCTCCATGGCCTATTCAAATCTGTTTAGCACATCTTGCACCTGTCCACTCATCATTTGCTAAAATTTATTATGCAACTCCTTATTCGTCATGTTCTCCCCGTCAGTCTCGTCGGCTTGTGATCCTACCATGGTTAGCAGCAATAGAAACACAGAAGAACATGATCCTATAGACTACTAATAAGAGGTGGTGGGGGGTGTCACAAATCCGTCAAGCAAATCTCAAATTCTGACCAGTTCTTACCCAGCAGCAAGCGGTGATCGGTAACTATCATAGTCAAAACTCTCAAAGCCTGGATATAGAGATTACCAAGGAGAATCAAACGCACGACATAGATGTATGTGGAGCTGGGAAGGCTTATAATATGGTAGCAAAAAGGGTCAGTAATAATCAATTCATTGATGCAAAGTTGAATAAACGCTCAACGACGGTACTGTGCTGGTCCTAGGCTACACCGTGCTAGAGACGCAAGCCTAGAACACTAACAAAATCACGACGCTGCACGTAAACAAGGGAGGAGCACGCTCTGATTTTTTTTCTTTTTTCACTTTTCCCCTTCTTTTTTGCTCCGCAACAATTTTTTTTTCGAAAAAGTCTACAAATGGTCTGAAAACTGCTAGCCAGAATTTTCCAGACATAGTTTAAAAAATATTGAAACTGGAACTATTTTTCTACTATGGGTAGCACGGAAGTTGGGGAGTCCTACTCTGTCACGACTCGGAGTATGGCGTGATCTGGAAATCCAAAACAAAGCAACAAATACTGGACTCGAACTAGGACTGGTGGCGGAGAAGAATCTGGTGGAAACTCGGACTGGTGGCGGATATATGTAGGGCGGTGGAACTCGGACTGGTAGCGAATCGGTGATGGAGGTGGACTCGGATTATCGTGATGGCGGTGGATATGTGGTATATGGCAGCGGTGATGACGATTGTGGTATATGGCAGCAGTGATGACGATGGTGGTATATGGCAGCGATGACGATGATGGTGGTATATGGCAGTGGTGATGATGATGGTGGTATATGGCAGCGGTGATGATGATGATGCAGCGGCGGCGTGACAAATTGTGAACAGAACTCGAAACTCTAAAGGACTAGACACTAAGACCAGCAACTAGACACGACGATGCAACCGCAAATTCAACAATGCAAAACCCTAAAAATATTATGCAAAGGCTCAAATTGGTTCGGATATGATGAACTAACCCTAAAAAATTGTTGGCTTTTTCGTGGACTGTAGGTATGAAGAACAGACTCGATCTAAACTAGAAAAACTATAAAATCTCACCGAGCAACCTGAAAATCTGATACCACTTGATAGAGGCAAAGGTGTCCCATCTTTCAATGACATGGTGGCTATCGTTTTGGAGGAAGTCGACTATGACGATCCGACTACGAACGTGCGAGGATGTTGCGCCTTAGCAATCGCTAAACCAACTCCGACAGGTTATTGACAACGCCGAAGCACGATCAACCTAACCATGAAGGTCTGTTTCCTACAGGCAAATGAATAACAAGCAAGAAACTAAGATTGCAATCTAGATATTGCGAATATAAGAGGAAAGCTTTATTGACCAAAGGTGGGGTGCTATGACGCATTTTTCTGGTCGTTGAACACAAACGAAGTACGCGAAGTTGCAGCTATGGCGAACTTTAATTAAACAAAACCCAAAGTCTAAATGATGCCCCAAGGGCTGTATATACGGAGGAAGAGGGGGGGGGGGGATTTCGTGGCCCTTGGACGAGGGGTCCGAAAGCAACCCTAACTCTCGTTTCCCCACACATACGGACTCTAACAAACAGCCTATACTTAAGTATTTCGAAAGTACATGGGCCTGGCCTGATAATAAGGTGACGCAACACCTAGAATAGCCTCAGGACAAAATTTATGAAGTGGCATCTTGTATATTTCGTCCATGGCTTCATGCACTCCTTATGATGGCTTCAAAGTCCTGAAATCATCACTTATAACTCCGTTCTTGATCCCCTTGTGCATGCCATCATCTTCATGTGTGGTCTTGCTCCAGTATTCATCCCTCTTATCCATGCTAGGTCCTTCATTTGTAAGCAAAACAAATGTATCCAATTTAGGCAGCATCATATTCTCATGAACATTAGCATCATTACCAAGAAACGGAAGTACCTGATAATTTAATTGGCGTGCGCGAGCTCAAGTAATTGGTCCAGTATGTATAGCAGCAGGGGCTGTGGGTGTAACAATGGTAATGATGTCCTCATTGATATGCACTTATGATTGGAACTTTAGCAAGCATCCTCAACTACTAAAGATCATTAAGGTCGTGAAACCCAACCATAGAATTAAGTATCAAGTCCTCTTTATTCCCATACGTCATACCCCACCTACTCGCGTTTAAGTTTTTGTCGCTCTCGCAACTCATCGTAAGCAAACCATGAACATATTGCAACACCCTACAGTGAGGGCCCCTCGCGTTTCCGTGAGAACGGAGGACACGGTAGGACAACACCATAAATAAAATATACAATCATACCAACCAAGATCACGATTAACCCAGAGGACAAAACGAATCTACTCAAACATCATAGGATAACCATAGATCATTGGGAAATAATATATGGAGTTGAGCACCATGTTTAAGTAGAGATTACAGCAGGAAGAAGAGGTGTTACACCGCTGCATGCAGGGGGAGAGAGTTGGTGTTGACGGTAGCAAGATTGTTGATATAGATCGCCGTCCCGATCATTGCCACAGTGGCACTCCGGCGCCACCAGAAACAAGGGGGAGAGAGCCCCCTCCTTCTTCTTCCTTGGCCTCCTCTGCTGAGGACATCAATGCCATTGTTACACCCACAACCCCTGCTGCTATACATACTGGACCAATTACTAGAGCTCGAGCACGCCAATTAGATTATCATGTACTTTCGTTTCTTGGTAATGATTCTAATGTTCATGAGAATATGATGCTGTCTAAATTGGACACATTTGTTTTGCTTACAAATGAAGGGCCTGGCATGGATAAGAGGGATGAACACTGGAGCAAGACCAAGCATGGAGATGATGGCATGGGCAAGGGGTTCAAGAACGTTGTTACAAGTGATGATTTCAGGACATTGAAGCCACCATAAGGAGTGCATGAAGCCTTGGACGAAATATACAAGATGCCACTTCATAAATTTCATCCAGAGGTTATTCTAGGTGCTGCGTCACCTTATTATTGGGCCAGGCCCATGTATTTTCGAAATACTTAAGTATAGGCTGTTTTTAGAGTCCGTATGTGTGGGGAAACAAGAGTTAGGGTTGGTTTCGGACCCCTCCTCCAAGGGCCACGAAATTCCCCCCTCTCTCCTCCATATATACAGCCCTTAGGGCATCGTTTAGACTTTGGGTTTTGTTTAGATTAAAAGTTTGCCATAGCAGCAACTTCGCGTACTTCGTTTGTGTTTAACGACCAGACCAAGACGTCACAGAACCCCACCTTGATCAATAAAGTTTTCCTCTTATATTTGCAATATCCATATTGCAATCTTAGTTTCCTACTTGTTCTTCATTTGCTCGCAGGAAACAGACCCTCGTGGTCAGGTTGATCGTGCTCCGACGTGGTCAATAACCCTCGGAAGTTGGTTTAGCGATTGCTAAGGCGCGACGTCTCGCACGTTCGTAGTCGGATCGTCAAGGTCGACTCCCACCGAAAACGATAGCCACCTTCTCATTGAAAAATCGGGACACCTTCGCCTCTATCAAGTGGTATCAGATTTTCAGGTTGCTCAGCGAGATTTTACAATTTTTCATTGTTTAGATCGAGTCTGTTCTTCATACCTACAATCCACGAAAAATCCAAAAAAAATTAGGGTTAGTTCATCATATCCGAACCAGTCTGAGCCTTTACATAGTCCTTTCAGTATTTTGCTTTGTTGAATTTGCGGTTGCATCGTCGTGTCGAGTTGCTGGTCTTAGCGTCTAGTCCCTTAGAGTTTCGGGTTCTGTTCACAGGTTGTCACGCCGGCGCCGCACCATTGGCATCATCATTGCCATATACCACACCCCACCATCGCCGCTGCCATATACAAGCACCAATCCGAGTACACATATACCATCGCCATATACAACCACCAATCCGAGTCCACATATACCATCGCCATATACCACCACCAATCCGAGTCCAAATATACCATCCCCATATACAACCACCAATCCGAGTCCACATATACCATCGCCATATACCACCAGCAATCCGAGTCCAGATACACCGTCGCCATATACAACCACCAGTCAGAGTTCCACCAGATTCATCTCCGCCACCAGTCCTAGTCCGAGTCCAGTATTTGTTGCCTTGCTTTCGAGTTCCAGATCACGCGATATTTCGAGCCGTGACAGAGTAGGACTCCCGAGATTCCGTGCTACCCACAGTAGAAAAATTAGTTCCAGTTTCAAAAAAAATTAAGTCTAGAAAATTCTGGCTAGGCAGTTTTTAGACCATTTGTAGACTTTTTCGAAAAAATTTTGTTGCGGAGCAAAAAAAGGAAAAATAGTGCAAAAAAGTGAAAAAAGGAAAAAAAATCAGAGAGTGCTCCTCCCTTGTTTACGTGCCGCGCCGTGATTTTGTTCGTGTTCTAGGCCCGCGTCTCTAATACGGTCTAGCCTAGGACCAGCACAGTACCGTCGTTGAGCGTTTATTCAACTTTGCATCTCTGAATTGATTATTGCTGATATTTTTGCTACCATATCATAAGCCTTCTCAGCTCCACAAACATCTACGTCGTGCGTTTGACTCTCCCTGGTAATCGCTCTATCCAAGCTTTGAGAGTTTTGACTACATCGGTTGCCGATCACCGCCTGCTACTGGGTAAAAACCGGTAAGAATTTGATATTTGCTTGACAGATTTGTGACACCCACCACCACCATTTTCTAGTAGTCTGCAGGATCATATTTTGGTGTGTTTCTAATGCTGCTAACCATGGCGGGATCACAAGTTGAGGAGACTGACTGGGAGAACATGACGAATAAGGAGTTGCATGATAAATTTCAGCAAATGATGAGTGGACAGGTGCAAGATGTGCTAAATAGATTTGAAGAGGACATGGAGAAGATAGATGGCATGGAGTAGACGTTCGAAACGAAGCACGATAACAAGTTTAATGAATTGCTCGTGCGTCTTCCACCACCACCACCGGTTCACCTAACGCACCTCAACAATAACAACAACAACAACGACAACCTCACCTTCCAAATCAAGTAGGACAAGCACAACGCATTCCCATTGACCCTGGGCAAAATTCTGGTGCCGCTGTTGATGCTTCTATAGCTCCTGTTGCTACTGCAGAGGTGGATGACCATTACAAGGATGAGGTTGATCAAAATCAGAACTACATGCAACCACCAGCACCACCACCACCAGGTCGTCCTCAGGTATATCATCGCAACGGTAGGGCTGCACCACCACATGAGGTATGAGATCATGACCATCTTCCTAAACTGAAATTGAATATTCCACCATTTGAGGGTAGATATGTTCCTGATATATATCTTACTTGGGATTTAGAAACTGAACAACGTTTTACATGTTTACAATATCCTGAGGAGAGACGTGTTCCTGCTGTTGTTTGTGCTTTCACTAGCTTCACATGTGTTTGGTGGTCTGAACATTGTAGATTATATCCTATTCCAACTACTTGGGCTGCTATGAAAAATGCTATGCGTACTCGTTGGGTTCCACCATATTATCAACGTGAATTACTTCAAAAATTACATCGTTTAAGACAAGGAAAAAATTATGTAGAAGAATATTATCAATAATTACAAACTGGCATGATTAGATGTGGTATTGCTGAGGAGAATGAAGCTAGGCTTGCACGTTTTATGGGTGGATTCAATAGAGAGATTCAGACCATTCTAGAGTATAAGGAGTATACTAATATCACTCGTTTATTCCATCTTGCTTGTAAAGCTGAACGTGAAGTGCAGGATCGACAGGCTTTGGCGCGAACTAACTTTTCTGTAGGTCGATCTTCATCGTGGACACCACATGCATCCTCTACTTCCACTGCACTAGCATCTCCATCAGGTGCCACCTCCAGCCGTGATACAAGAAAGCAGGCACAACCACCACTATGTTCCAAGAGCACACCTACCGGGCCTGCGCAGAGCTCTTCTTCTTCCATGGCATCAACGGGGCACACAAGTGATATTATTTGTCATCGTTGTAAGGGAAGAGGACATTTTGCGAGAGAATGCAAATCTCAGCGTGTGATGATTGCTACTGAGGATGGTGGGTATGAGTCCGCTAGTGACTATGATGAGGATACTTTGGCTCTGATTTGATGCGGAGCATCCCACGTTCATCCCCATGTACCCTCCGACTACTCTCCAAGCCCCAAGAGGACATATGACGAGACCTCGAACATACTCCATTGGACACAAGGTGAACTCGCTCCTCTCCGAACTTTCACTTTCTACATGTGAGACATGGCTACTACCTCCAATGTGTGTGCTATGCATGATCAGGTACTTAGAGGAAAGCCACGGAGCCGCCACATCCAACGGACAAGCTAGCAAGGACGCCAAGTACAAGGACCAAGAGAAGAAGCTGCTAGAAATCTACAGCCACCGAACGACCGGTCTGGACCGGACGTCCGACACCTGGAGTCTTCACCAGCCAGCCCAAGTCCCAGCCAGCGAGACCTACAGCGGTCGGATGACCGACGCTGACCGGACGTTCGACATCCTCCAGCGCCCGGACGATCGGCCCCATCCGGAAATCCTACGATGGCTTTCCCGAGCCAAAACGCCGGACGTCCGACAAGTACCGGACGACCGGACCCTCGCGAGCCACCGGACGTCCGGTACCCGTCGGACGTCCGATGCCTACCTGTGCACAGTGTATCGGGCCAAGCCCATGTATCCCTTCGCCCTCACTTACCCCTTCGTGGCCCTAGACTATATATACTACTCCACCTCCACCATTTGAAGGTTAGCATTGGTTTAGCTCATTTGAGAGATAGAGCATTGCTCATCCCTATCGGATCTACTCGTCGTGAGAGACCGCGGCCTCTTCGGAGAAGATCCTTTTGGATTCAAGACCTCCTCGCGGAGAAGAACATCAAGACCTCCTCACGGAGAAGACCGGCTACCCTTGTATCGTCCGTAGTTGACCGTGTACCATGTGAACTCTTATGTATCCGAGGATCTAGTACATGTGTGACTTTCTTGTGTCGGTTTAGTGATTCTCTTGGGTTTCCCTTGTGTTTTCCCTCTTTTTTCCCTCGTGTTCTTCGTGTTCATCGCGGGATCCGCTCCTTTCATGAAAGATCAGCCGATTAGGGTTCTACCCTACATCATCTTGGTATCATGAGCCACGTTGATCACGATTTCGGAGCCTCCTCTCTTCGTTTTCTAGCCTAATTTTGTTGTGTTCTTCCCCAATTTCAAAAATCCCCACCAAAAATAGCCCCAATTTTTTTTGATTTGTTGGTTTGACGAAGTTTTGTTGGATTTGATCCATGGATTTGCTTGGTTTCAAGTGGTTCTAGCAATTTTCCAAGTTTCCCCACTTTCCATCCACGAAATCTCATAATTTTGACCCCAAAATCTCCATTTTCCGCCCAAAATCGTGCCCCGAAACTCGCATCTTGTGTTGACCCCGACCGACCAGACGACCGGCCTTTTACGGACGTCCAGAGCCCCTGGAACGACCGGACGTCCGAAATTTTCCGGACGACCGGAACCCCTAACCCGAGCCGAATTTATGGATTTCCGAGCCCGCCCGGACGTCCGGCCCCCGGACATCCGACCTTGTCCAGACGTTCATAACCTGTAAAAACTGATTTCGCTCAAATTTTGTTTTGGCCATAGCTAATTCATCCGGAGTCCGATTTTCGCGTTCTTTAGCTCATTTTGAAGCTCTTGACATCCCATTCCCACAAAAATACCACCAACATCTTTTAACTCCATCAAATTTTGTGAATTTTGCAATCTTTGCCTAGGGCTTCCACCACATCATCCGCTACACCACCTGCGACTTCCGCAACCTAACCAATTTTGTTCCCATCCCATTAGTGGTTGCTTGAGGAGTGATTCGAGTCTCCTAAGGTGTCTAGGCTACTTAGGGACAGTTTCTTATTCATCAACCACCACCACCACTTCCGCATAGGCTTTCCCACTATACACCTCCGCCACCCCAACTTAACCCAATTTTGTTTGTGTTGTGAGTTGTCTCCTAAGGTGTTTAGGATACTTAGGGACCGTGCTTCCAACTCTGATGAGGACATCAATACCATTGTTACACCCATAGCCCCTACTGCTATACATACATGACCAATTACTAGAGCTCGCACATGCCAATTGAATTATCAGGTACTTTCGTTTCTTGGTAACGATTCTAATGTTCATGAGAATATGATGCTGCCTAAATTGGATACATTTTTTTGCTTACAAATGAATGGCCCAGCTTGGACAAGAAAGATGAACCTTAGAGCAAGTTCAAGCATGGGGATGATGGCATGCGCAAGGGGATCAAGAACGGAGTTACAAGTGATGATTTTAGGACTGTGAAGCCACCATAAGGAGTGCATGAAGCCTTGGACGAAATATACAAGATGCCACTTCATAAATTTCATCCAGAGGCTATTCTAGGTGCTGCGTCACCTTATTATTAGGCCAGGCCCATGTATTTTCGAAATACTTAAGTATAGGATGTTTTTAGAGTCCGTATGTGTGGGGAAACAAGAGTTAGGGTTGGTTTCGGACCCCTCCTGCAAGGTCCACGAAATTCCCCCCTCTTCCTCCATATATACAGCCCTTAGGGCGTCGTTTAGACTTTGGGTTTTGTTTAGATTAAAAGTTCGCCATAGCTGCAACTTCGCGTACTTCGTTTGTGTCCAACGACCAGACCAAGACGTCACAGAACCCCACCTTCATTAATAAAGCTTTCCTCTTTTATTCACAATATCCATATTGCAATCTCAGTTTCTTGCTTGTTCTTTGTTTGCTCACAGGAAATAGACCCTCGTGGTCAGGTTGATCGTGCTCCAGCGTGGTTAATAACCCTCGAAACTTGGTTTAGCGATTGCTAAGGCGCGACGTCTTCGCACGTTCGTAGTCGGATCATCAAAGTCGACTCCCACAGAAAATGTTATCTATCTCATCGAAACATCGGGACACCTTCACTTCTATCAAACTCCGACACCGTGTATAGTCTACCACCTTACACTCCATTTCCGCATTGCGTCTCCAAACCCATCATTGCATTTCCGCAACCACCACCGCATTCCCGCTACCACCATTCGACATTTGAGATTTTGAGTTCGCGGTTTTTCCGTTTCCTAAGGTGTTTCGGCTACTTAGGGACGAGTCTCCATTATCTTGGTATCTTCATCAAGATCACCGCCACTCATCATCAACACGGGCGGTAACCTCCATATCATCTTGGTATCGTGGTATCCCTCCATTGTTTATTCCCTTGCCATTGCATTGTTAACCCCTAGCCCATTTTGCGTCACTTGCCTATCGAGACTAGCCTTTGAGTATTACCGGCAACGTCACTTGTGAACGTTAGTGATCTACACCTCCCATTGCATATATACCGTATCATATTGGTATCGTCATATCATCTCTTGTGCCTCAAGTTTGTTTCAGCATGTACCCAATCGCTATCTTGGTTTGTGCATTGTGCAAAAGTGGCCATACACAAAAAAAGAATAAATCTTTTAAGCAAAAGAGTGAACAAAGAGCTCGTAAGCAATAGCCATAGCATCATACCACATTGCATATAAGATCATCTTGGATCACCTTGTGAGAAACACCGGGAACCATACATGCATAGCATACTTGGGATAGAAAGTTATCCATTTTGCATCTTATAGGTTGTGCACAAGTGTCGTATCCACCTATTGAGCAATCGTGCTAGCGTCTCTCTTGAGTTGTGCAACACGAGCATTTTCCGTGGATTCCACATTTTGTGCTCTTTCCTTGGTTGCACGACCCCGTTTATCTATCCATGTGTGTGTTTCCGTGTGCCACATATTGCTATTGGTCTACTTGTTTCACTTGCGAATTTGTGAATCACTTTCAACATTATTGACTCTTGCTAACATTTTGCATCAAATTTTTTGTGCCACTATCCTCACCGAGCTCCACCATAAGCCTTACTTGTGTAGGTGTGAGAAACCGACAAGAATTGGTACCAATTGTGCTATTTCCTTGTCCACATTGGAGTGATCATTGATCCACTTTCAACTTCGGTCAAGGTACATTTGGTATTCGTTCTTCTCTTTCTACCACTCACATTTTTCTCTTGGAGTGATGGATAGGCAGGGCATTTCATCTCCGGTCTTCCACAACAACGATGACGTGAACAACTACATCACCAATGCGTCAATCTTCGATCTACAACGACAAATGCAAGGCGCAAAATCAAGATTGTGAGAGCGCATCGAGAACCTCTCCATCAACATTCGTCACTCTGAAGCAAGGAAAAGGGACTACATCGACAACAAGCTTTCCGCACAAGGAGGAGCAAGATGCAAGGATGGAGGAGATTCGGGCCTTGATCAAGTCTTCTTCCCCTTCATCATCCTCATGGCGACGACGAGAAAGTCACAAGTCTTCGGAGCGCAAAAATGATGCAAGCGCAAGTCGTCCACGTCCACATCTCCATGGTGACCACCATCACCTTCGTGACACACATCGTCATGAAGGGCAAGTCACCTCCAAGCATCTTGTGCACGACGACGATGAAAGACATCTACTACGAGCTCAAGTGCGACAATGCCAACATCATCATGACGATGCTCACCAAGCGCAAAACTACAAGTCCCAACAAGACCTACTTCACGCCAAGGCCAAGCTTTCAGAGCAAAAGAGAAGACCGCTAGAGGAGCACCACCAAGACGGAGCTACGGCTACACCAACCACTTCAGCATCTTCGCCAAGTGCTATCAAGGCATCTTCGCCTTTGGACGTACGACATCTTCGCCTACTCCCCATGAGTTCGCCTACATCGACATCTTCAACTACAAGGCGACCACCTACGAGCGAGGGAGACACTTCCATCTTCGGAAGCCCCTCAAGGAAGACAGCCGAGCACGGGAAATTCCCTTCGGTCATGGAGACGAGCTACGAGGTGCCACATCATATGGGCCTCCTACAACAAGACGACGACAAGAAGGTCGAGCAAGGGCCATCCCCTTCGACCACGGTGATGAGCACAAACCTCTTCAACAACATGAAGACGGCGCCCATATTGGACTCATACTCCAAGTCAAGCTACGAGACCGCACATGAGACCTTATCTTTGGTCTTAGAGGAGAGTGATGATGTGCCATCTTCGGCCTTCATCCACGGCTACAACTACGACATGATTGAGCATGGAGACATTTGCACCAACATCTCTCCGACACCCACATATAAAGAGATGTCCCAATTCCCATGTGAGGAGAGCCACCCCACCATGAGTGATATGAGTGACTCCACCATTTGTGACATTGAGAGCATTTCCTATGAGAGGATGAGTGTGACCACCACTAGCCCCACACTTGAGAGCATCCAAGAGGGAGTGAGTGAGCCACCACACTTAGTGAGTGAGGTAGTTGACACGGCACGTGAGGCCACTATGATTCCTAACGACTTAACCTCTACTCTGAGTGTGTTTTCCTCTTTGGTGCTAGGTCTCCTACATGACGACATGCCTATCCTCGACGAGTCCATATCTCCAATGGAGACAACGATGACCATGGTGGAAGAAGATGCACCCCCCACATCATGCATCAAGATGAAGATGACCATGACTTGGTCTTCGACACCTCACACTACTAGGAAAAAGCCTAGTAGTAGCGCGGGTTAAAAGCTAGTAGTAGCGCGGGTGCCTGCGCTACTACTACGGTGCTACAGCTAACTAGTAGTAGTAGCGCGGTGCATCCCGCGCTACTAGTACGTGTGTTAGTAGTAGCGCGTGTCTGTGACCCGCGCTACTACTATTAATTTGGAAAACCAAAAAAAATCTCGACCCCATGATGCGCGCACGTTGGCCGGGAGCAGGGAGATCTCGACCATGACGCGTGCCTCGTGGAAGCCGTCGAGGGCGGCCGCGGAGGCCAGCCCGGCGTGGGCTGGGAGCTGGAGCACCTGCATCTTGGCATCATGCGTGGGGAGTAGCACCTCGCGGCGGCCGTCGCCGTTGAGGTCGGCGACGAGCGACGGCAGGAGGCGCTCCACGTCTCTCGAAACGAGAAGTCGCCCTCGTGCTGCCGGAGGAGGAGGGGGATGGGTCAGTTAGCATTCTGGATCGAATCGGAGAGGGGGGAGGAGGAGGGCTGACCTGGAGCAAGAAGAAGACAATGAAGGCGGCGAGGAGGAGGATGCCGTGGTCGCGCTTCCGCTTCTTGGCGGCGGCGAGGAGCTCCGGCGACTGCCCACCGGAGGGATCTCGGAGAGGGAGGGGGCGAAGAAAGCAGAGTGTACCAGCAGCGGCCACCGCTGGAGTATGAGGGAGAGACGATGAAAGAGAGAGAGGGGGAAAGTGAGGGAGAGAGGAGGGATTCGGCTGAGGATATGGGGATTTCACCTACCTCGTACTTAGTAGTAGCGAGGGGTGTAAATCCGCGCTACTACTATCAACTTAGTAGTAGCGCAGGTTTGTACCCCTCGCTACTACTATGGCATGTCCCGGGGGGGGGGCACGGTAGAGACCGCTTAGTAGTAGCGAGGATTAAAAACCCGCGCTACTAGTATCAACTTAGTAGTAGCGAGGGTTAAAAACCCGCGCTACTAGTAAGTAGCAGTAGCGAGGGTTATAAACCCTCGCTACTAGTAAGCGTCTGCCTATAAGCTTTTCCCTAGTAGTGTCACCTACAACACATGAGCGATGGTCCAAAGGTAACATAGGTGATGGTGCTTCTCTTGTCCCACTAGTGGACTATTTCACGAATGATTGCTTGCATGATGTCGATCCACCTATTCCCATGCTTCATGCTAGTGCGACTTCTTCATGTCATGACTTACCTATCTATGATGAATATGATGATGAGCATGTTGATTTTCCTAGTTGTGATGCTATGCTCCATAGGATATCATGTGAAAATTCTATTGGTCACATCATGTTTGACAATCCTTTGAACTTGTCATATGCTATGAGTGAGATCTCACATATTGAATCATTTAAATCTCAACATAGTAACTATGCATGCCCCATTAAAATCAATCCCATTTGCACTTATGGCATAGATGACGAGATGATGGTCATTGGCTTTTGTTTTTCATGTGATGATATTGCCATGCTTCCTTTACATGATTTGTGCAATTCATCTACTATTCCATGCCATGATCACATTGTTCCAAATATGCATTGTTTTGGATGTTGTCAATATTCTCCGTGTGATGTTTCCATTAATGATCATGAGGAGACAACCATAGTTTCCTCATACATATTAGGAGATTTTGATGCATTCTATACTTTGCATGATTCCCATAATTGCTTGCACCATATGGTTTCCATGAATAACAATGCTCTACATATATCCCATGATGCATTACACAATTTGAGTCTCCATTATGCTATACATAACAACAAACCTATCATGATGGATGACATGTTTCTATATCACACATCTCATTTATTTGAGCATTGGCTATTTTGTGCTAACCAACACAAGAACGTGCGCATCATGATGGATGATGTGTACATATACCATGCACACACAATTTTCCCTTTGTCTTTGTTTTGTGTAGGTACTCACGTATACTCGTCAACCTCTCAATACCAAGAGTTGACGAAACGAGCTCGTGAGAGCACGGATGACTTGGGATCCCATGACCTATCCTTCCCACCACTCTCTTCGCGCAACGACTACGCGCATCTCCCTCACTTGGATCTCACACGGCTATGGGCTATATACCGCTTTCATGCTCATTTTACTGTGTTCACTTTGCATGCTATCCTTGCTTCTATGCCTTTGCCATGCAATTGTGACCCTTGCTTGGATCTACCCATGATTCACCATTATGCTACTCCTATGTGTATTTGCATGCTTGGTGGAGATCCTTGTTGCTATTGCCATGTTTATCATGTGCCTCATGCTATTGATGCTATTTTGCTCATATCCTCCTTTCATGCTTGTGCTGTGTCATGTGAATTATTCATACACACTATTTGCACACATGACATACTTGACATGATTCCTTCTAGTACGTTGCATCTTAGCACTACTAGCTTGCTTGCCCTGATTCACGTGATTGCTTGCTTAGTCGCATCACCCATGTTCCATTATTACTTGCTTTCTTGGGTTGATGACGCATATGTTCATGCCTCTCACATGATATATTTTGTTCATTGTCGCTTGCCTCCAATTGATACATCTGTGATTATTGATTTTGGAGACTTGGACACTTTACTTGTGATGCATGCATGCTTGCTTGCGCCTATTGTATTTGGTTGTTCTTGCATCATCATATGCCTCCATACTATGAAATGCTCCATTGTACTTTCTTATGATGAGCATGATGCATCCACTTGTTGGGTATTTTACCACACAAATGATAGGTTTTGCATCTCTGCTAACCTCATTTGTTTTTCGAGTGTTTGTCATGTTCTTTCATGTTGAAGGATTCACAAGGCGATACCATCATGACACAATTTGCTCATGTGAAGGCATACACGATGTGCAACACCAACATTTGCGAGAATCTCCTAAAGGTGAACTCCTTCCCTTTGAGCCATCCTCAAATATGCATATTGTATGGGTCATCCTATCATTGTTGTTTCCTTCTTCTTGTCTACATGTTGCACCTATTGGATGGAGGACCGACATTGAAGATTGGCTCTAAGGACCTTCGCATTGAGGAGCGCTCGGACTTCTTGGATGCACCTTCGAACCTCCACTCATGCCACGACATCGAGCATTGGTACACCAACACCTCCATATTTGTTGATTGTGCTCACACATGTCATGCTCGACGGACATATCATACACATGGCAAATTTGCATCTTATGCATGGATTGACTCATATTATGATTGCATTGTTACATCTTGTAATCCCATGTCATCCATGATATATGAGCTTGTGGATTTCCTTAGCAAATTTGTTGTGATCTTTCTTGATGGCATATTCATACATCATGATCTTATTGCCTACCATCAATTGCATGATCACATCACATTGAGCATCCATTACCATATTCATGCTATTGATAAACCGTCTCACTATGACATCATTTTGCACCGTGGTTGCATTGATCATATTCTTGCTTTTGCTCCCATGAATGTTGTGCATAGATTTCCATATCTTTTGGATAAGCTTCATGCACCTTGTCATGATCAATACTGTCGCACGGACACATGTTTACTTGATGGACACTTTGTGTGCGCTAACCATTGTATTTCCAAGTGTACTTCGTGTTTGCTCATTTTGCATGTACCACATACCGGAGACACCTTGGAGTACTTGGATTGCGCCATGCCTTCAACTACGTCCAACTACAAGTCCGTCCACGACAACCGTTTCCATGGTGATGAGGATCACAATCCGAGGTCGGATCTTCCCCAAGGGGGGAGATGATGCGGAGCATCCCACGTTCATCCCCATGTACACTCTGACTACTCTCCAAGCCCCAAGAGGACATATGATGAGACCTCGAACATACGCCATTGGACACAAGGTGAACTCGCTCCTCTCCGAACTTTCACTTTCTACATGTGAGACATGGTTACTACCTCCAACGTGTGTGCTATGCATGATCAGGTACTTAGAGTTAAGCCACGAAGCTGCCACATCCAACGGACGAGCTAGCGAGGACACCAAGTACAAGGACCAAGAGAAGAAGCTTCCAGAAATATACAGCCACCGGACGACCGTTCTGGACCGGATGTCCGATGCTTGGAGTCTTCACCAGCCAGCCCAAGTCCTAGCCAGCGAGACCTACAACGGTGACGACCAACGCTGACCGGACGTCCGACATCCTCCAGCGCCCGGACGACCAGCCCCATCCGAAAATCCGACGATGGCTTTCTCGAGCCAAAACGTCGGACGTCCGACAAGTACCGGACGACCGGACCCTCGCGAGCCACTGGACGCCTGGTACCCGTCGGACATCCGACACCTGTATGTGCACAGTGTATCGGGCCGAGCCCATGTATCCCTTTGCCCTCACTTACCCCTTCGTGGCCCTAGACTATATATACTCCTCCACCTCCACCATTTGAAGGTTAGCATTGGTTTAGCTGATTTGAGAGACAGAGCATTGTTCATCCACATTGGATCTACTCCTCGTGAGAGACCGCGGCCTCTTCGGAGAAGATCCTTTTGGATTCAAGATCTCCTCACGGAGAAGACCGGCTACCCTTGTATCGTCCGTAGTTGACCGTGTACCGTGTGAACTCTTATGTATCCGAGAACCTAGCACATGTGTGACTTTCTTGTGTCAGTTTAGTGATTCTCTTGTGTTTCCCTTGTGTTTTCCCTCTTTTTTCCCTCGCGTTCTTCGTGTTCATCACGGGATCCGCTCCTTTCGTGAAAGATCGGCCGATTAGGGTTCTACCCTACATCATTATTACACGTGAAGAACACGATGGAGATGATTCTGATCATGAGACGCAATACATGGCTCCTAAAGATGCTGACATGTATGAATGTTTAGTTGCTCAACATGTTTTGAGTGTGTAGGTCACACAAGCTGAGCAAAATCAGAGGCATAATTTGTTCCATACAAAGGGAGTTGTGAAGGAACATTCTGTTCGCGTCATCATAGATGGAGGGAGCTGCAACAACTTGGCTAGCATGGAGATGGTGGAGAAGCTATCTCTCACCACAATACCACATCCACATCCTTACTACATCCAATGGTTCAACAACAGCGGCAAGGTTAAAGTAACACATACTGTTCGTGTGCATTTTAGTATCTCTACATATGTTGTTATGTTGATTGTGATGTGGTACCCATGCAAGCATGTTCCTTATTACTTGGTAGACCATGGAAATTTGATAAAAAAAATTGTACACCATGGTAGAAATAATCAGTATACTCTTGTTCATAAGGATACCTGTATTACTTTGCTTCCTATGACTCATGAATCCATTTTGAAAGATGATATTAATAGAGCTAATAAAGCAAAATAGGAGAAAAATAAGAGTGAAAATCAGATTGTGGCAAAAGAATTTGAGCAACAAACGAAACCTAATAATAAACCATCTAGTGTTGCTTCTGAAATAAAATTGAAAAGTGCATGCTTACTTGCCACAAAATATGATATTGACGAGCTAGATTTCAGCAAATCTGTTTGCTATGCTTTTGTGTCCAAAGAGGCATTATATTCATTCGAGGACGTGCCATCCTCTTTGCCCCCTGTTGTCACTAACATTTTGCAGGAGTTCGCTGACGTCTTCCCACAAGACGTGCCACCGGGATTACCACCTATTGGAGGGATTGAGCATCAAATTGACTTAATTCCCGGTGCATCGCTACCCAACCGTGCACCATACCGTACCAATCCAGAGGAGACGGAGGAGATTATGCATCAAGTACAGGAGCTGCTCGACAAAGGTTACATACGCGAATCTCTTAGTCCTTGTGTTGTTCCTATTATACTAGTGCCTAAAAAGGATGGTATGTCGCGTATGTGTGTTGATTGTAGATGCATTAATAATATTACTATTCGTTATAGTCATCCTATTCCTAGGCTACATGATATGCTTAATGAATTGAGTGGCTCTACAATTTTCTCCAAAGTTGATTTGCGTAGTGGATACCATCAAATTCGTATGAAATTGGGAGATGAATGGACAACAACATTTAAAACAAAGTTTGGTTTATATGAGTGGTTAGTCATGCCTTTTGGGTTAACTAATGCATCGAGTACTTTCATGAGACTAATGAACGAAGTTTTACATGCTTTCATTGGAAGATCTGTGGTAGTCTATTTTGATGATATATTGATTAATAACAAATCTTTGGAGGAACATTTGTGTAACACCCCGGATGTAACTTACCATATTTGTACTCCGACTCTTGCCATTTTCAGCTCTAAGTTATGAGATTTCCTCGTGGTTGGGTTTTGTCTTTGTTTTGCATTTTGTCCATGTCATGAATTTCATATCATGTCATCATGTGCATCGCATTTGCATACGTGTTCGTCTCATGCATCAGAGCATTTTCCCCGTTGTCCGTTTTGCAATCCGACACTCCTATGTTATCCGGCGTCCCCCTCTTGTCTCTTTTCGTGAACGGGTGTTAAAATTTCTCGGAATGGACCGAGATTTGCCAAGAGGTCTTGGTATACCACCTGTAGACCGCCTGTCAAGTTTCGTGCCATTTGGAGTCGGTTTGATACGCCAACGGTTAACCGGGAACCGTAAAGGCCTCATGTGTGCTGTAGCCCAACACCCCTCCAAAGTGGCCCAATAACCCATCCAAACCCCCTCCATCCTCTCGTCCGTTTGATCACGATCGCGTGGCCGAAAACCGCTCTCCATATGGACACTTCCACCTCCTTCTAGGTATAAATATGTGCACCCCTCTCCAAATTCGGGCGAAACCCTAGCTCTCCCTCTCCCCGCCGCCGTCGGACACGTTCGGTCTAGCCGGACAGATCGCGCTGCCGCCCCGCACCAATCATAGCCCGCCACCTATCACCGTGCCGCTCCCACCGCCGCCGGCCCGCCAGGCCCGTGCGGGGCCCGCTGAGCCCGTGCCGCCCCACGTCGTCCTTCCGCCTCCCCGCCGCCCGTGCTCCGCCCGCACCGCCACGGAGCTTCCCGCCGCCGCTCCGGCCGCGAGCTGCGTGCCGCCCAGCACCGGCACCGCCCCGTCCGGCGCCGCCCCTCGCCGCCCTACGGCGCCCGCGCTCCATTGAACCGCGCTGCCCTGACGTTCTCCTCCACCGCGCGCCGCCCCGCCGGATCCCCTCCTCTCCGGCGACTCTCCAGCTCCGGTGACGAACTCCAGCCACCGCAACGCACTCCGGCGAGATCCGCAACGAACCTCGACGTCCGTGCCCCGCGAACCCTAGATCCCTTTGACTTTCGGAGAGGTTGATTTTCTCCAAGTCTTTGTCCCTGCTCATATTTTCATGCACTATTCATCATGCCATAACTTCATGTGTACTGCTCCGTTTTGTGCGTGCTATACATCAAGATGTTCACCAGGATGTGCTCTTCATTTTGTTCCATTGTGCCATGCTTGTTTGAGTCCATCTTGATGCCCAAATCGTTGACGCAAGAGTGCTATAAAATGTTAGGTGCGGATTCTTAGCAGAGTATGAGCATTTGTCATTTTTGCTACAATTGTTGTGTGCTGCATATGGACTTGAGCTCTACATGTGTTTTGGGATATGCCATGCCATCTTTACATGGGTGCTTGCCATGTATTTTTGTGATCAATGTGGTGACTAGCACAAGCATGCAAAGTAGCTCTCATGATATTGCTGATTTCAGCGACTTCGAATTTCACTAAGTATTTGCTCTGTTGTTATTTTTATGCCATGTATTCATGATGATACAGAGTGATCCATGCTTGTTTTGAGTATCTTCAGTAAGGATGATTTTGACATATGGTTATGCTCTATCCATCCACTCCCCGGTTTGCAATTATGGAGTGCCCTAGCATGACTTAATCTTGCTCTACTGTTGCTATAAAATGTTCCTGGCAGATTGTTTACATGTTAATCAATTTTGCCATGGTTGTTATAGTTGATCCAAGCATGCAATAAACTTGTTCTTGCCATGGTTAGCCTTATGGTCATGTATTCTTGCTGGTAGTAAGCTTAGTTTGTCATGCAATGCCTTGTGGTGAGTGAATCGAGCTCGCAAAGATGCCTTCATAATTCTGTTTATGCCATGCCCAGTTTTCTGCTAAGTCTGAATCTTTAGCGAAACTTGCTATGTTTACATGGGTGCCATCATATCTTCTGATCCTTTTTGGCTTATGGTTAGTAAGAGACATTTGTGCTATGCTTTGAGTAGATTCATTCCATGCCTTGTATTGCTATGATCTTATCCTGTAGCATGTTGTTTGCTTGCTCTAAACATTTCTTCCTGATGTTAATTTCTGGCATGTTAGTATTTTCACCAAGTCTATGAAGCTGATATCTTTTGCACTTTTCCCATGCTTGTTTGAACCTGCTCTTTTGTTATTTAGTCGTAGCTTAGTGTTCATTTTTTGTTAAGAATCTTGAGTATATCACTACCATGTGCTTTGTTGTTATGTTGGAGTGCAGTAGCTTAGTGTCTTCTTGCATTCTAGGTGGCATTGTGCTGTTAATCGCAGAATTGTGTCATTCTTGTTTTGCTTGCCATTTGCAAACCGTGCATCCGATTCCGGTGATCTTTATATCGATTTTGACCGAAATCAACTCATCTTTCAAGTGGCGCACTTGGTTTGCCAAGTTGATGCCAGGTTCATTCTTTCCCTTCCGAAGCATGCATATGCATTGCATATCACATCCCGCATGTCATGCCATGTTTTGCATCATGTTGCTTGCGCATTGCACCGTGGTTGATTGTTGTTTCCTTTGCTTGTGTTCTTGCCTTGGGTAGAGCCGGGAGACAAGTACGTGATCGAGGAACCCGTTGAGTATGCTTACGAGGATCAAGCTTTCGTCAACTCGGAGAACTTTGCATGCAAGATGACCATACCCTCGAAATCACTTCTATCTTTGCTTGCTAGTTGTTCGCTCTATTGCTATGTCGCGATACCTACCACCTGCTATATCATCCCCCCATATTGCCATGCCAAGCCTCTAACCCACCTTTTCCTAGCAACCCGTTGTTTGGCTATGTTACCGCTTTGCTCAGCCCCTCTTATAGTGTTGCTAGTTGCAGGTGAAGATGAAGTTTGTTCCATGTTGGAACATGGATATTTTGTTGGGATATCATTATTATATCTTGTTTACTTTAATGCATCTATATACTTGGTAAAGGGTGGAAGGCTCGGCCTTATGCCTGGTGTTTTGTTCCACTCTTGCCGACCTAGTTTCCATCATACCGGTGTTATGTTCCTTGATTTGACGTTCCTTACGCGGTTGGGTTATAATGGGAACCCCTTGACAGTTCGCCTTGAATAAAACTCCTCCAGCAAGGCCCAACCTTGGTTTTACCATTTGCCACCTAAGCCTTTTTCCCTTGGGTTCCACGGACTCAAGGGTCATCTTTATTTTAAACCCCTGGGCCAGTGCTCCTCTGAGTGTTGGTCCAAACTGGGCGATGTCCGGCGCCCCCTGGGCAACCAGGGTTTATGCCAACCTGACGTCTTGCCCATCTGGTGTGCCCTGAGAATGAGATACGTGCGACACCTATCGGGACTTGTCGGCGCATCGGGTGGCTTTGCTGGTCTTGTTTTACCATTGTCGAAATGTCTTGTAACCGGGATTCTAAGTCTGATCGGGTCGTCCTGGGAGAAGGAATATCCTTCGTTGACCGTGAGAGCTTGTGATGGGCTAAGTTGGGACACCCCTGTAGGGTTTGAATTTTCGAAATCCGTGCCCGCGGTTATGGGCATATGGGAATTTGTTAATATCCGATTGTAGAAAACTTGACACTTAACTTAATTAAAATGAATCAACCGTGTGTGTGATCGTGATGGTCTCTTTTCGGCAAAGTCCGGGAAGAGAACACGATCTCGTGTTATGCTTGAACGTAAGTAGTTTCAGGATCACTTCTTGATCTTTATAGCTTCTCAATCATGCTTTGCTTCTCTTCTCGCTCTCATTTGGGTAAGTTAGCCACATATATGCTAGTGCTTGCTGCAGCTCCACCTCACTACCCCTTTCCTACCTTAAGCTTAAATAGTCTTGATCGCGAGGGTGTGAGATTGTTGAGTCCCCATGACTCACATATTACTTCAAAATAGGCAGGTGCCGATGATGCCAGTGCAGGGGACGCTACCGAACTCAAGTGGGAGTTCGACGAGGATTCGGGACGTCACTATGTGTCTTTTCCGGACGATCAGTAGAGGAGCCCAGTTGGGGCGCTCGGGGATCTAGCATTTGGGGTTGTCTTTCTTTATTTGGTTCCGTAGTCGGACCTTGATTGTATTCTCGATGATGTATGCTATATTTATGTATTGTGTGAAGTGGCGATTGTAAGCCAACTCTTTATCCCTTTCTTATTCAGTACATGGGATGTGTAAAGATTACCCCTCTTACGACATGCCTACTATGCGGTTATGCCTCTAAGTCGTGCTCCGACACGTGGGAGATATAGCCGCATCGTGGGTGTTACAAGTTGGTAATCAGAGCCTTCCCCGACTTAGGAGCCCCCCTGCTTGATCGAATCGCTGACGTTGTTGAGTCTAGAAAGAAATGTTTTGAGTCTTATAGGATTATATATATCGGAGAGTAGGATTCTTTTTATTCCTCAGTCCCTTCATCGCTCTGGTGAGGCCTCCTGACATAGAGTTTTGACTCTTCTCTTCTAAATTTCACTAAAAAAATTTAGGATCACGCGGGTATCTTGGAACCATTCCGATGGTTTTTTGACGAGAACATTGTTCTTGGTGCCTCCTGACATTTAGGGGTTGTGGCAGTGTCCCGGGGAGTTGAGCTCCGAGGTGTTGTCGTCACAATTTTATCGTTGCAGTTCTGGAATACCTGAGTTCGCCGACATCGGAAATCTCTTTTATGCAGTTGTTGGTGAGATAACCTCGACTCCACCCCGTACTGGGGGCAGGAGTTCGGGAGTATTGCCATAACTCGTATAACGGATGCTTTTCGAAGGTTGAGGTAAATGATTTCCGAAGGTTTCTTGGTTATGTGTTGAAGGATGGATACAGCTGGATGTAGGATTTGCTAGTTTTGGGTGAGATATTATGCTTCCCCTGTATCCCCAACACCTAATTGCATAACCAGAAAGTTTTGGGAGTTTTATAGGTGGGAATTCATGTAGCTCTAGTATTTCTTCCCGCAGATATTTGGTTTGTGATTGGGTAATCCTTACCAATTATTTGTTCATATCCGTACCTTGTTGCTTTATTCATCTATCTCTATCTAATTGGCTTCTCAATTTATGGTAGTGTGATCATTTACTTTGGAATTCATTCGCTCATTCTTGTTCGAATGTTAAGGCTATATGTTGCAATTTCGATCCATTAATTCAGCTTGAATATATGTTTGTCAAGATGCTAACGGATGTCAACCTCTTCAGGATGGCTCCTCCAACGCGTCAGAATCCGGAACCTCCGCCACCACCTCCACCTCCGGAGGCATGGCAAGCTATCATGACCGCCACCAACGCCAACACTCAGATGCTTTTGCAACTCTTGCAAGAGCGCAACCAAGGAAATCAAGGCCAAGGCAACAATCAAGCTCAGTTTGCTACCCTCAATCAGTTCCTCGCAAACCAGCCGAAGTCCTTCAGTAACTGTGTCGAGGCCACAGTCGCCGACGACTGGCTCATGGATATCTACAAACATTTTGAGTGTAGCAATGTCAGGCCTGTGGACTTTGTCAAGTTTGCTTCGTTCCAACTCAAAGACTAAGCTGCTGAGTGGTATCAACAATACAAAGATTCCAGAGGAGGTCGTGTGATTACCTGGGATGATTTCTGCCGAGACTTCAAAGCTCACCACATTCCAGAAAGTGTTGCTGCGAGTAAGAGTGAGGTGTTCTGCAACCTCAAGAAAGGCAACATGTCTTTTTACCAATACAACATCCTGTTTCAGAGGCTCGCTCGCTTCACTAAACAAGACGTCCCTGATGAGAAGAGCATGATTTATCAATTCAGAGGTGGCCTCAGAGAAGACTGCAACTAGCGCTCATGCTTTTTGAGCCGACCAAGTATGATGAGTTCTACAACATGGCTCTAAAGCAAGAAGTTGCTCAGCTCAAGTGCGATGATTCAAAGAAGAGAGTCAGGGATGCAGCTCCTTCCTCTTCTTCAACTCAAGTGGTAGCTAAGCAACAGAAGTTCTGATTGCCTCCTCCTCCTCCTCCTTTGTTCCGTCAGCTTTTTCAGCAGAAGAGTAAAGGTGGAAATGGATCTTCCCACCCACCCAACCGAGGCTATCAGAACAAACCGCAGTCTCATGCTCCAAGGTCAAGTGCTCCTTATCACCGTCCGCTCTCAGAGGTGACTTGCAACAAGTGTCAGCAGAAAGGGCACTATGCGAACAAATGCTTCAACCAAAGGCGCCTTCCGCCTCCTCCTCCTGTAAGATCTGCCAGCAATGCAGTGGTCAAGCATAATTCCAAGTCGGCAAGGGTGAACATGATGAACGCAGCTCAGGCAGAGGACTCTTCAGAAGTGATCATGGGTAATCTTCCAGTTAATGATATTCCTGCAAGAGTCTTATTTGATACTGGTGCATCTTTGTCATTCGTACCAAAGCCTTTTGCATCCATGCATGATTTGCATACTGTCGATTTGCCTAAGCCGATAGAGGTTTCCTCTCGGGGTTTGTTCATGAATACCAAAATGATGGCTCCGGATGTTTCTATCAAGATGGGAGACTATAAATTTCTGTCCTCTCCAATGGTTCTTGGTGACTCGGATATTGATCTAATTCTCGGCATGGACTGTCTTTCTAAGCACAAGGCTCAGCTTGATTGTGCTACCAGGCAGATTCAGTTGACACACTCGTCTGAGGATGTGATCTTCTATGCCGCTCGTGACGATACCATTCGACTGTTTTCTCTCAACGAGAAGGGCGAGTTGAATGCCATCTCTCAGATTCTAGTCGTTTATGAATATCAAGACGTCTTTCCAGAAGAGCTTCCAGGAATGCCTCCTCACCGGCCAGTTGAATTCGTCATCGATCTTGAGCCTGGCACGGAACCTGTTTGCAAACGCCCTTACAAGCTTGGACCAGAAGAGTTGAAGGAGCTGAAGAAACAACTCGATGAACAAGAGCATATGGGTCTGATCCGACCGAGTTCTTCTCCATGGGGTTGTGGTGTTCTTTTTGTCAAGAAGAAGGATTGTAACATCCCAAATTTTTAATTGGGAATGTTTTACAAATATTAGTTAAGCATCTATGCATTTTGTTTGAATTGAGTGGCATTTGGAAATTTTAGAGGCATTTGGGTTTTATTTGATTTGAATTTGATTTTGGCAATTGAAATTTATTTCAAAAATACCTGACAAATACTTGAGCAAAAGTATGAGAGGAGCTAACATGACACTCCAAAATGTCAGAAGAAATTAGTGCCAAAAGTTTCGAATTCAAATTTGAGTTTTATTTGAATTTCCAAAAAATTGTTTTTTAAAGTTTCTTGTTCACCTCTGAAAAAAATGTTCATGTTGTAGCATTTATTTTTCCGATGTTTTTAATATATATATGTCCTATATAAAATATTATAGTTTTCTCTTATATTAGTTTTCTCTCTCTGATGTAATTCAAAAAAAAGGAAAAGACCCAGGCGCAAGCCAGGCCAACCGGCCCAGCCGACGCCAGGCCAACCGGCCCAGCAGTGCCGAGCCGCAGCCCACCAGCCGGCCACCCGACGCAGCCTAACGCGCCACACGCGCCGACCCCGTCCCGATCGCTGTCCCTCTCTCTTGATCTCCCTCTCTCTCACTGACCGCAAGACCCGCCCTCATCCCCAACCCCTCGCTCACGAAACCGAACCAGAGCACGTCCAGAGCGCGCGGTTCCGATCTTCCTGGGATCGTGATCCCGAGTCGACCCCCTCCCCAAGAAAGTTGCCCTATATAAACCCCTCGGCCTCCTCTTCCCAAACCCCCCAAAAACCCTACCTCAACTCCCACCATAGCTCTCGCCCTCGCCAAACGCATCTCGCCGCCGCCTTGGTTCGCCGCCGCTACCGACCCCGGTGAGGATTCCCCTTACCTCTAAGCACCTTCACCCGAACCCCCTCTTCGTTACGCACTTCTTTGACATCCTCTAATCGCCCAGGAACGACCGAAGTCGTCGCCCCGAGCATAACCGCCCGCCACCGGAGTTGCAGAGCACCAGGAGCCCCGCCGAGCTCGTCCCACTCGCCTCTGTCGTCCCCGAGCTCCACTGACTCCATCCCCGACCTTCCCTCGAGCTGCCTCACCCACCCGACGACTCCGCCGCCGCCCCGGACCACCGGAGCACCCCCGCCACTGTCGCCCGAGCCGCCGTCGTCCATCGTCGCCGCTGTAAGCCACCGGACCTCCCTCCACCGTTTGATCTGCAATGCACGGCTTAGATTAGACTAGCGAAGGGTTAGGTTATTTTCAATAGATCAGTTTAGTTTACGGTTTATTTCCAGTTTAGTTCGGTTTAGTGTAGACCGGCCCGATCGGTTGTTTTATTATTAACCCGTACGCATGTAGCCTATTCAACCCATGAGCGCTGTTTAGTTGTAGAACGCCCACTGTTTCAGCCCATTAGCGCGTTAGTTTTTGTTTAGTTTTATTTTAGTTTCTGTTTTTAAAACAGAATAGTTTCAGTCTTGAAAAATCTGTACCTTTTAAGTTATTTAATATTTTATTTGATTCTTTTTGCTCTAGTTTGCAAATTTCCTATAGTTGCTGTAGAAAATCAGATTCGGCCATGTTTAGGTTTTTAAAAATTGTTTTATATTAGTTTTAGTCAGATTACTTTTTCTGCTATAAATTGAGTTAGGATTATTTTATTTTAGTGATTCTTTTTGTCACTGCTTTTTGACCTTGCCTAGCAGTAGGAATTTATTTGGGCATTTATAGTCTTTATTAAAAATATTTTTTATGCGAAAACAAGCTTTTCTAGTTTATTTTAGCTTGCTGTTGTTTTCTGCTGTTCTAGTTATTTTTAAATTTTATTTTTCCTATGTTATAATTTATTTTAGATTAGTTTCTGTAGTTACAAAGGGTGAACATTTATTTACAGCAAAATAAAAAGTTTTATTTTATTTTCTTATTAGTTTTGTTTTAGGTATAACAGGAGTTCTATAATAGATATTGGTTTGATTCTTTTTGCACCTAGTTTGTATGTTGTTTTCATTTATGTTAGTTAGTAAAACCATTGTTTTGGATCTGTAAGGAAAATTGTTAGTAGGTTAAAACTATTTCTTTGTTGTTGCTTGGTGTGATGGAACCTTGATTTTGTTTTCCTCGAGTTTTCTTTGATTTTGGTTTGAGTGCTTGTGTGTTTCCCTTCAGTTTGCTGATATGTCATTAGTGAAATACTTATTTGTGCTATTGTTTGACTCGATAGAATTTCCGGAGTGCGAAGCTTGCTATCTCGAGTCACTAGCGTTTGAAGACCGTCAGCCAGGGCAAGTCATTTGATCATGTTTTACAATACCTATGATTTTGTTGCATTAGAATTGTTCCTCCCCACCATGCATGCAGTAGGAGAATTTTAAGTTATGTTCTTGAGTAGTATCATGAGGTAGGATGAACCCAATTCCCCTTGTTACCATTGCCCGGGACGATGTAGTTTATTTTGCTATGCTCGTAGACGGGGTTGGTTGAGTGATTCATAAGGGAGATGTGAGAGTCAAGATGATGACAACCCCATGACTTCAAGCTCAAGATGGACTTCAAATTCACTACTGGGTGGAGGACGGTTGACGGGCACCCTGGAGAAACCAGCGGATGGCCGGGATGCATGGAGAAGCGCCATGACATCTTGCGGAAAGCTTCACCCAGCCACGAAGAGACGGATGGATACCCCTTGACCGGAAGCTTACCTGTGCAGCCGCAAGCCATTATGGGCTCTGGCTGGGTTGACCTTAGGCGTGACTCTGGACGGACGGTGCCAGCAGATGTAGAAGAACGGTAGGACATGGATGGGTACCGGCAGTGCTCAGAGAAACTCTACGGAAGACCCTGTTTCGTTCATCCCGTCTTCAAACACCAGGCAGTGCGAGGACATAAAGGAGGGAACGATTCTTGCGGGTAAAGTGCACAAGACTCTGTAGAGTAACAACCTAATCGATTAGACGTGTCCCCGGTTACAGACAGATGAGCCTCTGGAAATTGGAGTATTTCGGAAATCTCAACACCGAACTTAATAAATTAATTGAGGGGTTAGTTAATAATTGGGAATGAGACATTGGTTGGTGGAACCATCTCAATAACAACCAACATTTTGTAGTAATTGCAAGAAAGTCCTTTTCTCATAGGAAAAAAAATTGGCTTTTTCGCAAAAACATAAAACTTAGAGCCCCACAGCCAAATTGCATATAGTGTTAGCATTATTATTGTTGTTCTCTCTATGACTTGCCAGCATATTCAAAATGCTGACCTACACGGCTGCAACATCTTATGTTGCAGAGGAGTTTTCCGACCAGGAGTGAGGCTACGATCCACGCTTGGCGATTGCCCTATGGAGTCGGATGGACTCGCTACTCGTCTACGCTTCCGCGGATTATTTAGTTTATTTCTCATGAGTTGGCCTTCGGCCGAATTTATTCTATTGTAATAAAGACTCGATATGAGAATCATGTAATAAATTCAGGTGTGATTGAACTTTGAATCTTTTCATCAATGTACCGTGTGTGCCAGCATGACCTTCGGATGGTACAGCTACACAGAGACTTGACCGATTTTGGGTCGGGTCGTTATTGAGATGGTATTCAGAGCACACGCTGACCGTAGGACGTAACCCCTAGGATCGGAAAGCCATAGGAAGAAACTATTTTATTTTATGTCCTTATCATTTCTTAATACTCCCCTGTTCATTTTTGACTTCTCTCCGATTTCAACATTCTAGATGGCCGTTAAGTTCATCCCAGTTCTGCTCCCGGAGTTTTGCCAGCCAGATGAGACAATGCTTTTCGGTAGGAGGCTGGTCTAGATCACCAAGGAATTGAAGATTGCTCTGCCGTCTATCACCGGGACCCCTATCATGGCATTTCCAGAAGACCGTCATTATAGGATTAAGGTGCACATACCAGGGAGAACTTTCGGAAGCCTCTCAGCGCCCGTTGACTTCAAGTTCACTGCTCCCACTTGGATACTCGGGAGAGACATAGCAGTTCATAGTGCACTTGGACGCATCCAGGAGGAATACAGGACCGAGCTTGTTGGATCAGACCACACCATGATTTCTCGCAGGACTGCAGATGGAGAGATTATCCGCACCATAGATGACGACTCCGTCCGGTCATATGTCCAAGACTTGGAGGCTCACATCAGGGCTCTAGAGATTCAGATGCGTAGGAGCTTGAAGACGGTCCAAAAGTTGCATCTTCGTGAAATTGAACTAGAGGATGCAGCACGTGAAGCCCACTATGAGAATGTGGATGAAGTCAAGGATTTTATGGAAAGACTCGAGGACCGGAAGAAATATATTGCCACACTGGAGGAGAAGATGGATCTGGGATAAGACCTTTTCCCGAGTGGAGATGATGGACCTCTCGTGAGCAATGACCAGGATTATGAAGAGAGCTCCACCGAAGGAAGCCGCAAGAGGAGGCGCCGCACCACAGGACGACGCACCAGAGGACGCAGGGATAATTGATGAAGACATTTAGTCGACCGCCATGTTATTTTATTTTCGTCGATCAGTTAGGCCATTATTTTCGATTAGTCGTGAGATCTTGTAATCCGAGTTTGAACCTTGCTTGAGATGAATGAATAAATGATTGGTGTGATTGTGATTGTGCATTCATTTGGGTAGTGCTATTTTCTCATTAGACCCTTGTTCTATTCTAATTTCTCATCCACTCCATAACACCAGATGCCTCCGAGATGTGACCCCGGTTTCACTTTCCCTTCGGAGCTCACCCAGCTGATTCAACAGCAGAATGCCTTAATGCAAATGCTCATCCAAAACCAAGGCAACAACAACAACAATCCACCGCCGCCACCCCCTGTCGATAACCTGACCCGGTTCCTAAGGCTGAATCCGCCGGTGTTCCCTAGTAGCACCGAGCCGATTGTAGCTGATGATTGGCTCCGCAAGATCGGAAGGGATCTAACAACTGCTGGATGCACAGATGCTGAGAAGGTGCGTTTTGCCGCACATCAATTGAATGGACCTGCAGCCTCTGGGAAAACTACACCGCCACTTATCCGGTCGCCACCATGACATGGGATCAGTTCCAGCGGGCTTTCCGCACCGCGCATGTCTCAGCTGGAGCCATGAGTCTGAAGAAGCGTGAGTTCCGCAACTTACGCCAGGGGAACCGTACTGTGGGGCAGTATGTGGATGAGTTCAGCAAGTTATCTTGATATGCCCCAAATGATGTGGCCACAGATGCCGCAAAACAGGAGAAGTTTCTTGAAGGACTCAATGATGAGCTGGGAATGTAGCTAATGATGGCTACCTTCAACAACTACCAGGAGCTGGTAGACAAGGCTACTATACTTGAAGTCAAGCAGCAGCAGATTGAAAGCCGCAAGCGGAAATATAGCCAGGGAAAGTACAACTCCGGAGCTCAGCAGAAGCCTCGCTATGCCCCATACTCGGGAGGACATACCCATCACAACCATGGAGGACACAATCATGGAGGACATAACCATGGAGGGAATGGGAACAATCGCAACCACGACAACAACCCCAAGTCAGGCAATGGGGGCAACGGCAACCAGCACCGTCCTCCTCCGACTCAGAAGGATCTGAGTCATATCACCTGTTTCAAGTGCCAGAAGATAGGACACTACGCCACCGATTGTCCAGAGGCCAAGCAGAGGAATGGGAACGGCAACGGCAATGGAAGCTCAGCAAAGAAGCCCAACCCTTTTCCTCGTGCTCAGGTGAATCACATTGACGTGGAGGACATCTATGATCAGCCAGAAACTGTGGTTGGTAAGTTTTTATTAAATTAACATCCAGTATTGGTACTCTTTGATTCCGGTGCAACGCATTCATTCATATCAAGGGTAGTTATGGAAAAGTACGGGTTGCCCACTAGGACCCTTAGAACCCCGATCCAAGTCACTTCTCCAGGAGGAGAGATGATGGCAGGCTTAGGCTGTCATTCAACCCTCAGCATCGGAAATCATGATTTTCCCGTAGACCTCATAGTCTTAGAATCCCAGGGAGTGGACGTGATCCTAGGCATGGACTGGTTGACGAAGTTTGAAGGGAACATCGACTGTGCCCGCAAGACGATTTTGCTCACCACCCCGGAGCAAAAGAGGATCAAGTATGTATCCAGACGCAGACCGATAAAGAAGCGGGTGAATTCCCTCACGTGAGTGGTTCAGGAGGAAGTGCCTGTAGTACAAGATTTCCCGGATGTATTTTCGGAAGAATTACCAGGAATGCCACCGGATAGAGAAATAGAATTTTTGATCGAATTATTACCTGGCACAGCCCCAATATCCAAGAGACCTTATCGGATGCCCCCGAATGACTTGGAAGAGATAAAGCAGCAGATCAAGGAATTATTGGAGAAAGGATATATTCGCCCAAGTTTGTGACCTTGGGGAGCCCCAGTTCTTTTGGTAGAGAAGAAGGATGGAACCCTGAGAATGGTTGTAGATTATTGTTCATTGAACGACGTGACCATCAAGAATAAGTACCCTCTACCGATGATTAATGATCTATTTGATCAGCTAGTCGGAGCCAAAGTATTTTCCAAGATCGATCTTCGATCAGGGTATCATCAGCTGAAGATTCGTGAACAGGATATACCCAAAACAGCCTTCACCACCAAGTATGGTTTATATGAGTATACTGTCATGTCATTCGGATTGACTAATGCCCCTACGTATTTCATGAGCATGATGAACAAGGTATTTATGGAATATCTGGACAAGTTTGTCATGGTGTTCATCGATGACATATTAGTTTTCTCCAAGAGCGAGGAAGAGCACAAGGAACATCTGCGTCTAGTCTTGGAGAAACTCTGAGAACATTAGTTATATGCCAAGTTCAGCAAATGTGAATTTTGGTTGAAGGAAGTCGGATTCCTCGGACATGTTATTTCAGGAGAAGGAATAGCAGTCGACCCCACCAAGGTTGAATCGGTCACCAACTGGCAATCCCCGACCTCAGTCAAGGAGATCCGCAGTTTTCTCGGACTCGCAGGATATTATCGGAGATTTATTGAGAATTTCTCCAGGATTGCTAAACCCATGACCGAGCTGTTGAAGAAGGAAACCAAGTACATTTGGACCGAGGATTGTGAGCTAGTTTTTAGGAGTTGAAGAAACGTCTGGTTATAGCCCCAGTACTCATTTTGTCGGACATACACAAGGATTATCAGGTGTATTGTGACGCTTCTCGTCAAGGGCTCGGAGGAGTACTCATGCAGGAAGGAAAAGTTGTAGCTTATACCTCCATACAGCTACAACCTCACGAGATGAATTATGCCTCACACGATTTGGAGTTAGCAGTCGTAGTGCATGCACTCAAGACGTGGAGACATTTCCTTGTCGGAAATAGTTGTGATGTTTACACGGATCATAAGAGCTTGAAGTATATTTTCACGCAGAAGGAGTTGAACCTCAGACAAAGGAGATGGCTTGAATTGATCAAGGACTATGATATGAGATTGCATTATCACCCAGGGAAAGCAAATGTTGTAGCAGATGCCTTGAGCCGTAAAAGCCATGTGAACACCCTCATAGCTGGAGGATGACCTCAGAATTTAGCCGATGATCTCAGAGATCTCCGATTGGAAATAGTACCAAGAGGATTTGTCACCACCTTGGATATTCAGTCCACTCTGACCGAAAAGATCCGTGAAGCACAGAAGACGGACAAGGAAATTGCAGAGATAAAGGAAAAGATGAGTAACAGAAAGGCTAAAGGTTTTCGTGAGGATGAACATGGAACTTTATGGTTCGAGGATCGTATCTATGTGCCTAATGACCCAGAGGTCAGGAAGTTAATTCTTCAGGAGGCCCATGACTCACCGTACTCGATTCACCCAGGCAACACCAAGATGTATCTGGACTTGAAGGAAAGTTTTTGGTGGACAGGTATGAAGAAGGATATTGCCGAGTACGTAGCAGTATGCAATGTTTGTCAGCGAGTAAAGGCGGAGCATCAGAAGCCGGCAGGGTTACTTCAACCACTGCCGATTCTCGAGTGGAAATGGGAAAAACTTGGAATGGATTTTATCACAGGATTACCCAGGACCCGTTCAGGTTATGACTCTATCTGTGTAGTGGTTGATCGCTTGACCAAGGTAGCTCATTTCATTCCCGTGAAGACCACATATACTAGTGCTAAGTTAGCCAAGATATACATGACCAGGATCGTATGTCTGCATGGAGTTCCAAGGAGTATTGTGTCAGACAGAGGAACACAATTTACCTTAAAGTTTTGGAATCAGTTGCATGAAACCTTGGGTACGAGGCTGGAGTTCAGTACAGCTTTTCATCCGCAGACAGATGGACAGACCGAAAGAGTCAACCAGATTCTGGAGGACATGTTGAGAGCCTGTGCGCTAGACTACGGGTCTAGCTGGGATGACAATTTGCCATACGCAGAGTTCTCATACAACAACAGCTATCAGACCAGTCTAAAGATGGCCCCTTTCAAAGCTCTATACGGCAGGAGGTGCAGAACGCCATTGTTGTGGGATGGTATTGGAGACCGAAAACTTTTTGGTCCCGATCTTATCAGAGACTCCGAAGAGAAAGTCAAGCTGATTCGAGATAGACTCAAGATAGCCCAGTTGAGACAAAAGAGTTATGCCGACAGTAAACGCAAGGAGATAACGTATGAAGTTGGAGACCGAGCATATCTCCGTGTGTCCCCACTTCGTGGAATCAAGAGATTTGGGGTTAAAGGAAAATTAGCACCCAGGTTCATTAGCCCCTACAAAATCCTCGAACGCAGAGGAGAAGTTGCATATAAGCTGGAATTGCGAGAAGGATTCTCAGGAGTTCACGATGTCTTTCACGTATCCCAGCTGAAGAAATGCCATGCCGAGATGGCCGATATTCCTCTGAGAGACACAGTGCCCCTAGAAGCCATACAGCTGGATAGTGATCTGACTTATGAGGAGAAACCCGTCAGGATTCTTGAGACTGCGAACAGAGTTACCCACAACAAGATCATCAAATTTTGAAAGGTTCTGTGGAGCCACCACTCTGAGGAGGAAGCCACCTGGGAGCGAGAAGAAGATCTCCGCCGAGATCACCCGCACCTATTTGCTAGCCAACCCAAACCTCGAGGGCGAGATTCATCTTAAGGTGGGTAGGTTTGTAACATCCCAAATTTTCAATTTGGAATGTTTTACAAATATTAGTTAAGCATCTATGCATTTTGTTTGAATTGAGTGGCATTTGGAAATTTCAGAGGCATTTGAGTTTTATTTGATTTGAATTTGATTTTGGCAATTGAAATTTATTTCAAAAATACCTGACAGATACTTGAGCAAAAGTATGAGAGGAGCTAACATGACACTCGAAAATGTAAGAAGAAATTAATGCCAAAAGTTTCGAATTCAAATTTGAGTTTTATTTGAATTTCCAAAAAATTGTTTTTTTAAAGTTTCTTGTTCACCTCTGAAAAAAATGTTCATGTTGTAGCATTTATTTTTCCGATGTTTTTAATATATATATGTCCTATATAAAATATTATAGTTTTCTCTTATATTAGTTTTCTCTCTCTGACGTAATTCAAAAAAAAATAGGAAAAGACCCTCGCGCGAGCCAGGCCAACCGGCCCAGCAGCGCCGAGCCACAGCCCACCAGCCGGCCACCCGACGCAGCCCAGTGCGCCACACGCGCTGACCCCGTCCCGATCGGCTGCCCGATCGCTCTACCTCTCTCTCGATCTCCCTCTCTCTCACTGACCGCGGGACCCGCCCTCATCCCCAACCCCTCGCTCACGAAACCGAACAAGAGCACGTCCAGAGCGCGCCGCGGTTCCGATCTTCCTGGGATCACTATCCCGAGTCGACCTCCTCCCCAAGAAAGTTGCCCTATATAAACCCCTCGGCCTCCTCTTCCGAACCCCCCAAAAACCCTACCTCAACTCCCACCGTAGCTCTCGCCCTCGCCAAATGCATCTCGCCGCCGCCGCCTTGGTTCGCCGCCGCTACCGACCCCGGTGAGGATTCCCCTTACCTCTAAGCACCTTCACCCGAACCCCCTCTTCGTTACGCACTTGTTTGACATCCTCTAATCGCCCAGGAACGACCGAAGTCGCCGCCTCGAGCATCACCGCCCGCCGCCGGAGTTGCAGAGCACCAGGAGCCCCGTCGAGCTCGTCCCACTCGCATCTGTCGTCCCCGAGCTCCACTGAATCCATCCCCGACCTTCCCTCGAGCTGCCGCACCCACCTGACGACTCCGCCACCGCCCAGGACCACCGGAGCACCCCCGCCACCGTTGCCCGAGCCGCCATCGTACATCGTCGCCGCTGTAAGCCACCGGACCTCCCTCCACCGTTCGATCTACAATGAACGGCTTAGATTAGACTAGCGAAGGGTTAGGTTATTTTCAATAAATCGGTTTAGTTTACGGTTTATTTCCGGTTTAGTTCGGTTTAGTGTAGACCGGCCCGATCGGTTGTTTTATTATTAACCCGTATGCGTTTAGCCTATTCAACGCATGAGCGCTGTTTAGTTGTAGAACGCCCACTATTTCGGCCCATTAGCGCGTTAGTTTTTGTTTAGTTTTATTTTAGTTTCTGTTTTTAAAACAGAATAGTTCCAGTCTTGAAAAATCTATATCTTTTAAGTTATTTAATATATTTAGTTGATTCTTTTTGCTCTAGTTTGCAAATTTCCTATAGTTACTGTATAAAATTAGATTCGGCCATGTTTTGGTTTTTAAAAATTGTTTTATATTAGTTTTAGTCAATTAGTTTTTCTGCTATAAATTGAGTTAGGATTATTTTATTTTAGTGATTCCTTTTGTCACTGCTTTGTTTTGACCTTGCCTAGCAGTAGGAATTTATTTGGGCATTTATAGTCTTTATTAAAAATAGTTTTTATGCGAAAGCAAGCTTTTCTAGTTTATTTTAGCTTGTTGTTGTTTTCTGCTGTTCTAGTTATTTTTAAATTTTATTTTTCCTATGTTATAATTTACTTTAGATTACTTTCTGTAGTTACAGAGGGTGAACATTTATTTACAGCAAAATAAAAAGTTTTATTTTATTTTCTTATTAGTTTTGTTTTAGGTATAACATGAGTTCTATAATAGATGTTGGTTTGATTCTTTTTGCACCTAGTTTGTATGCTGTTTTCCTTTATGTTAGTTAGTAAAACCATTGTTTTGGATCTGTAAGGAAAATTGTTAGTAGGTTAAAACTATTTCTTTGTTGTTGCTTGGTGTGATGGAACCTTGATTTTGTTTTCCTCGAGTTTTCTTTGATTTTGGTTTGAGTGCTTGTGTGTTTCCCTTCAGTTTGCTGATATGTCATTAGTGAAATACTTATTTGTGCTATTGTTTGACTCGATAGAATTTCCGGAGTGCGAAGCTTGCTATCTCGAGTCACTAGCGTTTGAAGACCGTCAGCCAGCCAAGTCATTTGATCATGTTTTACAATACCTATGATTTTGTTGCATTAGAATTGTTCCTCCCCACCATGCATGCAGTAGGAGAATTTTAAGTTATGTTCTTGAGTAGTATCATGAGGTAGGATGAACCCAATTCCCCTTGTTACCATTGCCCGGGACGATGTAGTTTATTTTGCTATGCTCGTAGACGGGGTTGGTTGAGTGATTCATAAGGGAGATGTGAGAGTCAAGATGATGACAGCCCCATGACTTCAAGCTCAAGATGGACTTCAAATTCACTACTGGGTGGAGGACGGTTGACGGGCACCCTGGAGGAACCAGCGGATGGCCGGGATGCATGGAGAAGCGCCATGACATCTTGCGGAAAGCTTCACCCAGCCACGAAGAGACGGATGGATACCCCTTGACCGGAAGCTTACCTGTGCAGCCGCAAGCCATTATGGGCTCTGGCTGGGTTGACCTTAGGCGTGACTCTGGACGGACGGTGCCAGCAGATGTAGAAGAACGGTATGACATGGATGGGTACCGGCAGTGCTCAGAGAAACTCTACGGAAGACCCTGTTTCGTTCATCCCGTCTTCAAACACCAGGCAGTGCGAGGACATAAAGGAGGGAACGATTCTTGCGGGTAAAGTGCACAAGACTCTGTAGAGTAACAACCTAATCGATTAGCCGTGTCCCCGGTTACGGACAGATGAGCCTCTGGAAATTGGAGTATTTCGGAAATCTCAACACCGAACTTAATAAATTAATTGAGGGGTTAGTTAATAATTGGGAATGAGACATTGGTTGGTGGAACCATCTCAATAACAACCAACATTTTGTAGTAATTGCAAGAAAGTCCTTTTGTCATAGGAAAAAATTGGCTTTTTCGCAAAAACATAAAACTTAGAGCCCCACAGCCAAATTGCATATAGTGTTAGCATTATTATTGTTGTTCTCTCTATGACTTGCCAGCATATTCAAAATGCTGACCTACACGGCTGCAACATCTTATGTTGTAGAGGAGTTTTCCGACCAGGAGTGAGGCTACGATTCACGCTTGGCGATTGCCCTATGGAGTCGGATGGACTCGCTACTCGTCTACGCTTCCGCGGCTTATTTAGTTTATTTCTCATGAGTTGGCCTTCGGCCGAATTTATTCTATTGTAATAAAGACTCGATATGAGAATCGTGTAATAAATTCAGGTGTGATTGAACTTTGAATCTTTTCATCAATGTACTATGTGGTCCAGCGTGACCTTGGGATGGTATAGCTACACAGAGACTTGACCGACTTTGGGTCGGGTCGTTACAAGGATGGAACGGAACGACTCTGCGTGAACTACCCTCCAATGAACAAGAAAACAATAAAGAACAAGTACCCACTGCCCAACATCAATGAGATTTTCGAGCAACTCAAGGGTGCCCAAGTATTCTCCAAGCTTGACCTCCGTATGGGCTATCATTAGATTCGCATTCGTGAACAAGATATCCCCAAGACAGCATTCAGAACAAGCTATGGTTCTTATGAATACATTGTCATGTCTTTCAGCCTTGTCAATGCTCCTCCAACGTTCTCTCGCATGATGAACTTCATCTTCAACCCTTACACAAATGATTTCGTCTTGGTGTATCTCGATGATATTTTGGTCTTTTCCAGGAATAAGGAGGATCATGCCAAGCACTTGAGATTGGTGTTGGACAAACTCAGAGAACATCAGTTCTATGCGAAGTTTTCAAAGTGTGAGTTTTGACTTGATGAGGTTCTCTACCTTGGGCATATCATCTCCGCCAAGGGCATAGCTATTAATCCTGAGAAGGTGTCTGCAATTGTGAATTGGGAACCGCCTCAGAATGTAAAGCAGCTTCGCAGCTTTCTTGGGCTTGCAAGCTATTGTCGAAGATTCATGGAGAATTTCTCTAAGATCGTGAAGCCTCTTTCCAACCTCCTCTAGAAGCATGTGAAGTATGTCTGGACGCCTGAATGTGATGTGGCTTTCAACACCCTCAAAGAGAAGTTAGTCACAGCTCCTATTTTGACTCCTCCTGATGATTCCAAACCATTCGAAGTTTTCTGTGATGCTTCCCTGCAAGGTCTCAGTGCTATGTTAATGCAAGGGAAGAAAGTTTTGGCCTATACCTCTCGCCAGTTGAAGCCCAACGAAGAGAACTACCCCACTCATGACCTCGAGTTGGCGGCAGTTGTCCATGCTCTTTTAACATGGAGACATCTCTTGTTGCGAAGGAAATTGGACATCTTCACTGATCATAAGAGCCTCAAGTACATCTTCACTCAGCCCAACCTCAACCTCAGGCAGACTCGTTGGGTCGAAATGATTCAAGAGTATAATCCGAGTATTGAATATACTCCAGGCAAGGCCAATGTTATTGCTGACGCTTTGAGCAGGAAGTCTTACTACAATAGTTTAATTCTCAAACCCTTCCAACCGGACCTTTGTGAAGCTTTCCGCAAGTTGAATCACCAAGTTGTTCCTCAAGGATTTCTTGCCAACCTCCAAGTCTCTCCTACTTTGGAAGATCAAATTCGTGAGGCACAACTTCTTGATGCCATGGTGAAGAAGGTGAAAAATGGGATTGCCAAGAGCCAACCCAAGTACAAGTGCTATCACCTTGATGACAAAGATACTCTATTCTTCGAGGATCGAATTGTGGTTCCTAAGGGTGATCTACATAAAGTCATTATGAATGAGGCTCACAATTCCCTCCTATCCATTCATCCTGGAAGTACAAAGATGTACCATGACCTCAAGAAGTCTTATTGGTGGACTAGAATGAAGCAAGAAATTGCTCAGTTCATGAATAATTGTGATGTCTGCAGAAGGGTAAAAGCGGAACACCAACGACCAGCGGGTCTCCTCCAACCTCTTTCCATTCCAGAATGGAAGTTTTACCATATTGAGATGGACTTCGTAACTGGATTTCCCAAGTCCAAATGTGGAAATGTTGCTATCTTTGTCGTCATCGACAAGCTTACTAAAGTGGCTCATTTTCTTCCTATCAAAGAATCTATCACAGCAGCTCAGCTGGCAGAGCTATATACCTCCAGGATTGTCTCCTTGCACGGCATTCCATAGTTGATATCTTCAGATCGTGGAAGCATCTTCACTTCTAAGTTCTAGGACTCCTTTCAGAAGGCCATGGGCACCAACATTCGCTTCAACACAGCCTTCCATCCTCAAACTAGTGGCCAAGTCGAGCGAGTCAATCAAATTCTTGAAGATATGCTCAGGGCTTGTGTCGTTTCTTTCGGTATGAAGTGGGAAGATTGTCTTCCATATGCCGAGTTCTCCTACAACAACAGCTTCCAAGCAAGCTCGGGCAAGGCCCCATTTGAGATTCTCTATGGCAGAAAGTGTCGTACCCCTCTTAATTAGTCAGAGGCTGGTGAACACCAATTTCTTGGCAATGATTTAATCACAGAAGCTGAAAAAATGTGCAAAGTCATTCGTGAAAATCTCAAAGCCGCGCAATCGCGCCAGAAGAGTTACTATGATAGCAAGCATCATGCTTTGGCTTTCGAGATCGGAGACCATGTCTACCTCCGCGTCTCTCCATTGAAAGGTACTCGTCGTTTCGGTATCAAAGGGAAGCTTGCCCCTAGATACATGGGTCCTTTCAAGATCATTGGCAAGAGAGGCGATCTCGCTTATCAACTTGAGCTTTCGTCCAACTTTGCAAATGTGCACGACGTGTTTCACGTGTCACAGCTTCGCAAGTGCTTCAAGACGCCTGAGCGCACCATCAACTTCGAAGAGATTGATCTCCAAGTAGACCTGTCTTATCATGAGCATCCCATTGCTATTCTCGAAGAAACTGAGCGCAAGACTCACAACAACTCAATCAAATTCCTGAAAGTGAAGTGGTCACACCATTCCAACCGAGAAGCCACCTGGGAACGCGTGGACCACCTCCGTTCCGAATATCGGGAGTTCTTTCAGTCAAAGATCTCGGGATGAGATCCTTTCGTAGTGGTGGAGTGTTGTAACACCCCGGATGTAACTTACCATATTTGTACTCCGACTCTTGCCATTTTCGGCTCTAAGTTATGAGATTTCCTCATGGTTGGGTTTTGTCTTCATTTTGCATTTTGTCCATGTCATGCATTTCATATCATGTCATCATGTGCATCGCATTTGCATACGTGTTCGTCTCATGCATCCGAGCATTTTCTCCGTTGTCCGTTTTGCAATCCGACACTCCTATGTCATCCGGCGTCCCCCTCTTGTCTCTTTTTGTGAGCGGGTGTTGAACTTTCTCGGGATGGACCGAGATTTGCCAAGCTTCCTTGGTATACCACCGGTAGACCGCCTATTAAGTTTCGTGCCATTTGGAATCGGTTTGATACTCCAACGGTTAACCGGGGAACCATAAAGGCCTCGTGTGTGTTGTAGCCCAACACCCCCCAAAGTGGCCCAATAACCCATCCAAACCACCTCCATCCTCTCGGTCGTTCGATCACGATCGCGTGGCCGAAAACCGCTATCCATTTGGACACTCCCACCTCCTTCCAGGTATAAATATGTGCACCCCTCTCCAAATTCGGGCGAAACCCTAGCTCTCCCTCTCCCCGCCGCCGCCGGACACGTCCAGTCCGGCCGGACAGATCACGCCACCGCCCCGCACCAATCACAGCCCGCCACCTGTCATCGCGCCGCTCCCCCTGCCGCCAGCCAACCAGGCCCCCGCGTCGTCCTTCCGTCTCCCCGTCGCCCGTGCTCCGCCCGCCCCGCCGCGGAGCTTCCCGCTGCCCCTCCGGCCGCTAGCCGCGCGCCACCCAGCCCCGGTGACGCCCCGTCCGGCGCCGCCGCTCGCCGCCCCACGGCGCCCGCGCTCCGGTGAACCCCGCTACCCCGACGTTCTCCTCCACCGCGTGTCGCCCCGCCGGATCCCCTCCTCTCCGGTGACTCTCCAGCTCCGGCGACGAACTCTGGCCACCGCGACGCACTCCGGCGAGATCCGCAGCGAACCTCGACGTCCATGCCCCGCGAACCCTAGATCCCGTTGACTTTCGGAGAGGTAGATTTTCTCCAAGTCTTTGTCCTTGCTCATATTTTCATGCACTATTCATCATGCCATAACTTCATGTGTACTGCTCCGTTTTGTGCGTGCTATATATCAAGATGTTCATCAGGATGTGATCTTCATTTTGTTCCATTGTGCCATGCTTGTTTGAGTCCATCTTGATGCCCAAGTCATTGACGCAAGAGTGCTATAAAATGTTAGGTGCTGATTCTTAGCAGAGTATGAGCATTTTTCATTTTTGCTACAATTGTTGTGTGCTGCATATGGACTTGAGCTCTACATAGACGTGAGCTCTACATAGTTTTGGGCTATGCCATGCCATCTTTACAGGGGTGCTTTCCATGTATTTTTATGGTCAATGTGGTGACTAGAACAAGCATGCAAAGTAGCTCTCGTGATATTGCTGATCAGGGACTTCAAATTTCACTAAGTCTTTGCTCTGCTGTTATTTTTATGCCATGTATTCATGATGCTACAGAGTGATCCATGCTTGTTTTGAGTATCTTTAGTAAGGATGATTTTGACATATGGTTATGCTCTATCGATCCACGCCCCTGTTTGCAATTATGGAGTGCCCTAGCATGACTTAATCTTGCTCTACTTTTGCTATAAAATGTTCCTGGCAGATTGTTTACATGTTAATCAATTTTGCCATGGTTGTTATATTTGATCCAAGCATGCAATAAACTTGTTCTTTCCATGGTTAGCCATCATGTCTTCTTGCTGGTAGTATGCTTAGTTTTTGATGCAATGCCTTGTGGTGAGTGAATCGAGCTCGCAAAGATGCCTTCATAATTCTGTTTAGGCCATGCCCAATTTTCTGCTAAGTCTGAATCTGTTAACGAAACTTGCTATGTTTACATGGGTGCCATCATATCTTCTGATCCTTTTTGGCTTATGGTCAGTAAGAGACTTTTGTGCTATGATTTGAGTATATTCATGCCATGCCTTGTATTGCTATGATATCGTCCTGTAGCATGTTGTTTGCTTGCTCTAAACATTGCTTCCTGATGTTAATTCCTAGCATGTTAGTATTTTCACTCTGTGAAGCTGATATCTTTTGCACTTTTGCCATGCTTGTTTGAACCCGCTCTTGTGTGATTTAGCCGTAGCTCAATGTTCATCTTTTGTCAAGAATCTTGATGAGATCGCTGCCATGTGCTTTGTTGTTATGTTGGAGTGCAGTAGCTTAGAGTCTTGTTGCATTGTAGGTGGCATTATGCTGTTAATCGCAGAATTGTGCCATTCTTGTTTTGCTTGCCATTTGCAAACCGTGCATCCGATTCCGGTGATCTTTATATCGATTTCGACCGAAATCAACTCATCTTTCCAGCGGCGCACGTGGTTTGCCAAGTTGATGCCTGGTTCATTCTTTCCCTTCCGAAGCATGCATATGCATTGCATATCACATCCCGCATGTCATGTCATGTTTTGCATCATGTTGCTTGCGCATTGCACCGTGGTTGATTGTTGTTTCCTTTTCTTGTGTTCTTGCCTTGGGTAGAGCCGGGAGATGAGTACATGATCGAGGAACCCATTGAGTACGCCTACGAGGATCAAGCTTTCGTCAACTTGGAGAACTTTGCAGGCAAGATGACCATACCCTCGAAATCACTTCTATCTTTGCTTGCTAGTTGTCGCTCTATTGCTATGTCGCGATACCTACCACCTGCTATATCATGCCCCCATATTGCCATGCCAAGCCTCTAACCCACCTTTTCCTAGCAAACCGTTGTTTGGCTATGTTACCGTTTTGCTCAGCCCCTCTTATAGCGTTGCTAGTTGTAGGTGAAGATGAAGTTTGTTCCATGTTGGAACATGGATATTTTGTTGGTATATCATTATTATATCTTGTTTACTTCAATGCATCTATATACTTGGTAAAGGGTTGAAGGCTCGGCCTTATGCCCGGTGTTTTGTTCCACTCTTGCCGCCCTAGTTTTCGTCATACCGGTGTTATGTTCCTTGATTTTGCGTTCCTTACGCGGTTGGGTTATAATGGGAACCCCTTGACAGTTCACCTTGAATAAAACTCCTCCAGCAAGGCCCAACCTTGGTTTTACATTTGCCACCTAAGCCCTTTTCCCTTGGGTTCCGCGGACTCAAGGGTCATCTTTACTTTAAACCCCTGGGCCAGTGCTCCTCTGAGTGTTGGTCCAAACTGGGCGATGTCCGGCGCCCCCTGGGCAACCAGGGTTTATGCCAACCCGACGTCTTGCCCATCCGGTGTGCCCTGAGAACGAGATACGTGCGACTCCTATCGGGATTTGTCGGCACATCGGGTGGCTTTGCTGGTCTTGTTTTACCATTGTCGAAATGTATTGTAACCGGGATTCCGAGTCTGATCGGGTCCTCCTGGGAGAACGAATATCCTTCGTTGACCGTGAGAGCTTGTGATGGGCTAAGTTGGGACACCCCTGCAGGGTTTGAACTTTTGAAAGCCGTGCCTGCAGTTATGGGAATATGGTAATTTGTTAATATCCGGTTGTAGAAAACTTGACACTTAACTTAATTAAAATGAATCAACCGCGTGTGTGACCGTGATGGTCTCTTTTCGGCGGAGTCCTGGAAGAGAACACGGTCTGTGTTATGCTTGAACGTAAGTAGTTTCAGGATCACTTCTTGATCTTTATAGCTTCTCGGTCGTGCTTTGCTTCTCTTCTCGCTCTCATTTGTGTAAGTTAGCCACATATATGCTAGTGCTTGCTGCAGCTCCACCTCACTACCCCTTTCCTACCTTAAGCTTAAATAGTCTTGATCGCGAGGGTGTGAGATTGCTGAGTCCCCGTGACTCATAGATTACTTCAAAATAGATGCAGGTGCTAATGATGCCAGTGCAGGGGACGCTACCGAACTCAAGTGGGAGTTCAACGAGGATTCGGGACGTTACTATGTGTCTTTTCCGGATGATCAATAGAGGAGTCCAGTTGGGGCGATCTGGGATCTAGCATTTGGGTTTGTCTTTCTTTATTTGGTTCCGTAGTCGGACCTTGATTGTATTCTGGATGATGTATGCTATATTTATGTATTGTGTGAAGTGGCGATTGTAAGCCAACTCTTTATCCCTTTCTTATTCAGTACATGGGATGTGTAAAGATTACTCCTCTTGCAACATGCCTACTATGCAGTTATGCCTCTAAGTCGTGCTCCGACACGTGGGAAATATAGCTGCATCATGGGTGTTACAATTTGGAACATTTACGTGTTGTTTTTATTGCTCTACGTGATGCACGTTTGTTTGGTAACCTTGGGAAGTGCACCTTTTGCACCGACCGAGTATCTTTTCTTGGCTATGTTGTTACTCCACAGGGAATTGAAGTTGATAAAGCCAAGATTGAAGTTATTGAGAGTTGGCCGCAGCCCAAAACGGTCACACAAGTGAGGAGTTTCCTTGGCCTCGCTGGTTTCTATAGGCGTTTTGTGAGAGATTTTAGCACCATTGCTGCACCTCTCAACGAGCTTACAAAGAAGGATGTTCCTGTTGTTTGGGGTACCGCATAGGATGAAGCCTTCACGGTATTGAAAGATAAGTTGACACATGCTTCTTTACTCCAACTTCCTGATTTTAATAAGACTTTTGATCTTGAATGTGATGCTAGTGGAATTGGATTAGGAGGTGTGTTATTACAAGATGGCAAACCTGTTGCATGCTTTTCTGAAAAATTGAGTGGGCCTAGTCTGAACTATTCTACTTATGATAAAGAATTATATGCTCTTGTTTGGACCATAGAAACATGGCAACATTATTTATGGCCCAAGGAATTTGTTATACATTCTGATCATGAATATTTGAAACACATTAAAAGTCAAGAAAAACTGAACTGTAGACATGCTAAATGGGTTGAATTCATTGAGACTTTCCCTTATGTCATTAAACACAAGAAGGGTAAAGAAAATGTTATTGCTGATGCATTGTCTCGTTGTTATACTATGCTTTCACAACTTGACTTTAAAATATTTGGTTTGGACACCATCAAAGATCAGTATGTGCATGATGCTGAATTTAAAGATGTATTGCAGAATTGTAAGGAAGGGAGAACTTGGAACAAGTTCGTTCTTAATGATGGATTTGTGTTTCATGCTAACAAGCTATGCATTCCAGCTAGCTCCGCTCGTCTTTTGTTGTTGCAGGAGGCGTGTGGAGGAGGATTAATGTGACACTTTGGCGTCAAGAAGACGGAGGATATACTTGCTACACATTTATTTTGGCCAAACATGAGACGAGATGTTGAGCATTTTGTTGCTCGCTACACTACATGTCAAAAAGCTAAGTCACGACTCAATCCTCATGGTTTATATATGCCTTTGCCTGTACCTAGTGTTCCTTGGGAGGATATATCTATGGACTTTGTTTTAGGTTTACCTCGAACAAAGAAGGGAAGGGATAGCATATTTGTTGTCGTGTATAGATTTTTGACAATGGCACACTTTATACCATGTCATAAAAGCGATGATGTTGTTAATGTTGCTGATTTGTTCTTCCGTGAAATTATTCGGTTGCATGGTGTGCCAAATACTATTGTTTCAGATCGTGATACTAAATTTCTTAGCCACTTTTGGAGATGTTTATGGGCTAAGTTGGGGACTAAACTGCTTTTTAGTACTACTTGTCACCCCCAAACTGATGGACAAACTGAAGTAGTCAATAGAACATTGTCTACCATGCTTAGGGCTGTTTTGAAGAATAATCAGAAAATGTGGGAAGAATGCTTGCCTCATATTGAATTTGCTTATAATCGTTCATTGCATTCTACTACTAAGACGTGCCCTTTTGAAATTATGTATGGTTTCCTACCGCGTGCACCTATTGATTTGTTGCCTCTTCCATCTTCGGAGAAGGTTAATTGTGATGCTAAAGAACGTGTTGAATTGATTTTAAAAATGCATGAGTTAACTAAGGAAAACATTGAGCATATGAATGCTAAATATAATCTTGCTGGAGATAAGGGTAGAAAACATGTTGTGTTTGTACCTAGAGATCTTGTTTGGTTACATTTGCGTAAGGATAGATTTCCTAATTTGCGCAAATCAAAGCTAATTCCACGTGCTGATGGTCCTTTCAAGGTGTTAGAGAAAATAAATGATAATGCATATAAACTTGAGCTGCCTGTAGATTTTGGGGTTAGTCCCACTTTTAACATTGCAGATTTGAAGCCTTATTTGGGTGAGGGAGATGAGCTTCCATCGAGAACGACTTCATTTCAAGAAGGGGAGGATGCTGAGGACATCAATACCATTGTTACACCCACAGCCCCTGCTGCTATACATATTGGACCAATTACTAGAGCTCGCGCACGCCAATTAAATTATCAGGTACTTTCGTTTCTTGGTAATGATTCTAATGTTCATGAGAATATGATGTTGTCTAAATTGGATACATTTGTTTTGCTTACAAATGAAGGGCCTGGCATGGATAAGAGGGATGAACACTGGAGCAAGACCAAGCATGGAGATGATGGCTTGCGCAAGGGGATCAAGAACGTTGTTACAAGTGACTATTTCAGGACTTTGAAGCCACCATAAGGAGTGCATGAAGCCTTGGATGAAATATACAAGATGCCACTTCATAAATTTCGTCCAGAGGTTATTCTAGGTGCCGTGTCACCTTATTATTGGGCCAGGCCCATGTATTTTCGAAATACTTAAGTATAGGCTATTTTTAGAGTCCGTATATGTGGGGAAACAAGAGTTAGGGTTGGTTTTGGACCCCTCCTCCAAGGGCCACGAAATTCCCCCCTCTCTCCTCCATATATACAGCCCTTAGGGCATCGTTAGACTTTGGGTTTTGTTTAGATTAAAAGTTCACCATAGATGCAACTTCGCGTACTTCGTTTTTGTTCAACGACCAGACCAATACGTCACAGAACCCCACCTTGATCAATAAATTTTTCCTCTTATATTCGCAATATCCAGATTGCAATCTTAGTTTCTTGCTCGTTCTTCGTTTGCTCGCAAGAAACAGACCCTCGTGGTCAGGTTGATCGTGCTCTGGTGTGGTCAATAACCCTCAGAAGTTGGTTTAGCGATTGCTAAGGCGCGACGTCTCGCACGTTCGTAGTCATATCGTCAAGGTCGACTCCCACCAAAAACGATAGCCACCATCTCACCGAAACATCGGGACACCTTGGCCTCTATCATCCTCCCTAGGTGGGAGAAGGATTTCCCCTCTAGTCCTTGGCTTCCATGGCATGGGAGGGGCGAGAGCCCCTCCGAGATTGGATCTCTAATGCGGAGCATCCTTCCATCATCACCATGGACTCTACACCAACACATCAAGCTCACGTGGACCTGTGACAAGAGCGAGAGCACGTGCTTTGGAAAACTGAGGTGAAATCCTTCCTACTTGACTTGCATACGGATACGAATGGGCATTGGTTGCTACCTCACCAAAATATGCTATGTCTCATTAGGTATGAAGAGGAACACTACCATGAAGCTCAGGAGCATCACCAAGGAGAAGGAGGACCACCCCAAGGCCACGCGAACCAAGACGGAGTGCAACAACAGCAACATTGGAAGTCCCAGGTGACCCCGTGCGCACGGGCCCCCGAGACCCCGTGCCCACGGACTGCCCAGGAAGTGGCGCTGGAGCACCTCGTGCGCACGGGCGTGTACCATGCCCACGGGACTCCCGTGCGCACGGGCCTCCCAGGATGGCCGGCTGAGATTGCATCTCGCCCTCCTCTTCATCTCCTTCGACCCCAAGGCTATATAAGTCGTACCTAGAACCATGTTTAGGGATACCAAAGTATATGTGAGACATTTATGAGCTTTGCTCCTTGTATCCCCTCCTCTTGGAGATCTATACCCCTTTTGGGAAGAATCCTTGGGATTATCAAGCCCTCCTCTTGGAGAAGATCAAGACCAAGACCTCACCTAGTGGGAAAAACTTACCTAATGTTATTTTCCTTGAATTGTTCATGTAATCTTGTGGATCTCATGTGTGCTACTCTAGTGGATGTGATATTTGGGTTCGTTGAGTGTTTTGTGTCTTATGCTCTTGAGTGTTCTTCTTCTTTTCCCCCTCCAAGTGTGAAAAGATCCCCTCTAGGGTTTTGCCCTACAACATCTTGGTATCATGAGCAAGGTTGATTCACATCTTGGAGTCCCATCCCCACTTGCTAGCGTGATTTTATTGTTTTTCGTCCAAATTCGAAAATCTCCACCAAAAATAGCCCCAAAAATTTTTCTTGCAATTTGTTGGATCTTGTGAGATTTGGTTGTTTTCGTCCACGAATTTGGTGTTTGGTAAGTGGATCTACCCAGCTTCCTACTTCCCCGCCTTTCCTTCCTTCGAAATTGGCCAAAAACTTGGAGATTCCCACAGATCCGGAGCCATCCGCTCGCAGAGCACCCGGTGCGCATGGGCCATCGGTACCCCGTGCGCACGGGCCTCACTTACCCCGTGCGCACGGACCCTCCAGAAAGTTTCAGCCATTCTTGTTTTGCATAGTTTTGATTCCAAACCACCACTCGTGTTCTTCCGCACTATTTCTCGTGGTTGTTTGAGTTTCGGGCTGCGGTTTCTCATGTGTCCTAAGGTGTTTCAGCTACTTAGGCGCATTTGGACATCATCATCACCGCTTCTTGACCATCGACTCGGACTCCACACCGGCTTTGACAAATTCATCTCCATCCCAACCGTAAGCAAGGACGGTAAACTCGACGACACTCACCTTTGCTTTTGCATTGATAACCCGAGCCTTTTGCGTCACTTACACATCGAGACTAGCAAGTTGAGTATTGCCGGGCCACGCTTTTGTGCACCATAGTGATCGTGTTATCATCGTTGTGCATTAAGTCTCTCCCGTGCATATCTTACAATAATTGTCTCATATCATACTTGGCTCGAGCATCAAGCATAGAAAAAAAGCTTTTAAGCAAAAGAGGAGACACGTAGAGCTTGTAAGCAATAGCATTGAGCGTTGTTGCATAGTCACATCATCTTGGTCACCACATACATAGCATAGTTGGGATTGAAGACGTCACGTTTCTCTCATAGGTTGGTGAACAAGCGTATCTTGCCCATTTGAGCAATCGAGCTAGCATCTCTCTAGTATTTGCACAACAAGAGCATTTTCCGTGGTTGCACATTTGAGCTCACCCCTTGGTTGTGCGGATCCCATCTATCTTCCGTGTGTGTGTTCCTAGTGATACCCTTGGGTTTGATCTATTTGCTTTACTTGCATCTTTGTGAACCTTCTCAACCTTATTGATATCTTGTCTAACATTTGCTTGAAATTTTTACCACCCTCCTAACCGAGCTACTCCATAAGCCTTCTACCTATAGGTGTGCGAAACAAACCTGGTTCCAATTCTACTATTGTGGCATTGCATTGAGTGACACTTGTTACATCCTCAATCCTCGGAACAGGTAACTTCGGTATTGTTCTCTCATTTTCCTACTCACCCCACTTGGATATGATGGATAGGCCAACTTCGTCGGCAAACTCGCTTTTCGAGGAGCAAGAAGGTGATCACGGCTACATCACCAAGAACCACGTCTTCATCGCACAACGTGCTCTACATCAAGAGAGCGAAGCGTTGGGTGAACTCTTGGAGAAACTTGCCTCCGACCTTTGTCAATCGGAAACACGGAACCGCGACTACATCGACGAAAAGTTCAATACACAAATGGAGGAACTCCGCAACCTGATCGTGCGATGCCCGTCTTCCTCATCCTCGTCATCAAGACGGCTCCACTCAAGCCGCCGATCAAGTCGGCAATCTTCGGACTACTCCTCCTATGAAACAAGTCCTCCACGAGCTCGAGTCCCTCGTAGTGAAGATCCTCAAGATCGCCAACCTCCAGAAAATCCATTCCATGGCAATGGCTTACAAGACCGAATCCAAACTCGTGAAGGGTCGCGACAACAAGCGCAAGAACCAAAGGACAAAGAGCAAGTACCTCCACAAGTACCTCGTCAAGAGACTCAAGATGATGACGCCATCCGTCAAGCACAAGCACTCGAGTCACAATGAGCACTCCACGAGTCCACTCGAGCTGTTGCGGAGCGCAACCGCCAAGTGCGAGAACAAGAGGAAGCTCTTCGCCAGGAGATCCAAGAAGAAGTCGCGCATCGTGAAGAACAACAAGAAAGGTGCAACCAAGCTCATATTCCTCGTCCTCCTCCACGACAAGAGTGACACCAAGTGGAACAAGTGCTTCATGACCCTCCTCCGTGCCAAGAGCGACAACATGACGAACGAGCATTCGAGGACCTCCCTCCACGACAACGGCAACATCACAACCGCCGCTATGATGAACAACTACACTACAGCAAGCTCAAGTTCACCATGCCCAAGTTCTCCGGAAGCAATGAACCCGAAGAGTATCTCTCATGGGCCTTGAAGGTGGACAAGACATTCCGTCTTCACAACTACAACGAGCAAAAGAAGATCGCCATGGCCTCACTCGAGTTCCAAGACTACGTCCTCATTTGGTGGGAACAAGTGATCGACCGACAACAAGCATGTGGAGAACCACTAATAACAACTTGGACAGAAATGAAGGATGTCATGAGAGCTCGCTTCGTGCCTACACAATACACTCGTGATCTCTTCAAGAAGTTGCAACTCCTCAAGCAAGGCACGAAGACGGTGGAAGAATACTACCAAGAGATGGAGATCGCCATGATACGAGCCAATGTCCAGGAAGCTGACGAGCAAACAATGGCCCGCTTCTTGAACGGCCTCAACCACCCCATCAAGCGGATTGCCTACTTCCAACCATACTCAAACCTTCTCGAGCTAGTTCACCAAGCGACCAAGGCCGAGCAACAAGTGAAAGATGACTTCAAATACGCCAAGTACTCGTCCAAGACTTTCAGCTCCTACTCTCAAGCTCCCACGACTTCGGCAACTCCTACCTCAACTAGAACATCACCAAGTACCGGCGACAAGTCAAGTTCCAAGCAAGCTACGCCTTCCTTGACTCGCTCTCCAGCAAGAAAATACAAGTCCAAGAATCCATCATCTTCGGCGCCACCAAACGACCCCGTTAAGACAAGTTCTTTCAAGTGTTTCACATGTGGAGGCCAAGGACATAATTCCTTCGAATGCACCAACAAGCAGACAATGATTTTCAACGATGATGGCACATACGACTCGATGAGCGAAGAAGAAATGGAAGCCCTTGAGCACGTCGCAATGCACCGCCGCGTGAACGAAGATGAAGATGATCAAGTGTTTTGTGACAACGATTCAAGTCCCTCTCTCGTGGTCTCCAAGGTCTTGATGCTCCAACACCATCAAGATGAAGACCAACGATGCCACATCTTCCACACCAAGACCGACATCAATGGGCGTTCTGTGAAGGTCATAATCGACGGAGGAAGTTGTCACAACTTGGCAAGCGACGAGCTATGTCCCAAGCTGCAATTGGTCAAGAAGAAGCACCCTCATCCCTACAAGGTGCAATGGCTAAGCGACTTCAGCACTATTCAAGTGGAGCATACGGTACAAGTTTCATCCAAGATCGGCGCCTACGAGGACACCTTGGAGTGTGACGTCGTACCTATGTCCGTGTGCCATGCTCTCTTGGGTCGACCTTGGCAATTTGACCGTGGAGTCACCCACAATGGAAGAACAAACCACTATAGCTTCAAGATGAAAGGCAAGGAATCTGTGCTTTGACCTATGTCACCAAGCCAAGTAATCTTCGACAAGCAAGATTCCACCCACCGAAGAGAGCCTAGTGAGAGAGTGAACCGCCATAAACAAAGTGAGAGCCACAAGCCAAAATTGAGCGCCTCTTCGCCAAGAGAGAAAAACTTAGTCCTCCTAGCCACAAAAATAGAGGTGAGAGACATATTTGAGAACCCATCGAGTGTCATCCACTTTGTCCTCCTATGCAAAGATGAGGTGGCAGAAACTAACAATCCTAATCCTCTACCTCTAGTGTTTTCTAACTTGTTGTAGGAATTCAAAGATGTCTTCCCCGATGAGCTACCTCCCGGTCTCCCTCCTCTACGTGGCATTGAACATAGGATCGACCTCATCCCCGGCGCACCTCTTCTGAACAAGGCTCCCTACCGCGTCAATCCCGAAGAAACCAAGGAGATCCAACGGCAAGTACAACAACTCATCGACAACAGTCATGTACGTGAAAGCTTGAGCCCTTGTGCCGTTTCGGTTATACTTGTGCCCAAGCAAGATGGTAGTTTTCGCATGTGTTGTAGACCCATCAATGTTATCACCGTTCATTATAGGCATCCCATACCTCGCCTAGATGATATGTTAGATGAGCTTAGCGGCGCGACCATTTTCTCCAAGATAGATCTCAAAAGTGGCTATTATCAAATACGCATACAAGAAGGTGACGAATGGAAAACTGCTTTCAAAACTAAATTTGGCTTGTGCAAGTGGTTAGTTATGCCTATGGGTTTGTCGGAAGCTCCCGGTACTTTCATGCGACTTATGCATTTTGTGCTTCATCCTTACATTAGAGTGTTTGTTGTGGTCTACTTCGATGACATTCTTGTTTTTAGCAAATCCATCAAATATCATGTGACGCATGTTAGGACCATGTTGCAAACTCTTCGCAAGGAACATCTTTTTGCAAACATGAAAAATTGCACTTTTGTAGTTGACAAGCTTGTTTTCTTGGGTTTTGTTGTTTCTTCCAAGGGTGTCCATGTTGATGAGTCTAAAATTGAAGAAATTAAAACTTGGCCACAACCTAATAATTTGCAACAAGTGCGTAGTTTTCTTGGTCTTGCGGGTTTCTATCGTTGCTTTGTGAAGGATTTTAGCTCTATCGTCGCACCGTTACATGCTTTGAGTAAGAAGAATGCACCCTTTGTTTGGGGACCTTTGCAATCAACCACTTTTGATGAGATCAAATCCTTGCTTACTCATGCTCCGATTCTTGCTTTGCCTAACTTTGACAAAACTTTTGAGGTCCATTGTGATGCTAGTGGTAACGGAATTGGAGGAGTTTTAATGCAAGAAAAGCGCGCTATTGCATATTTTAGTGAAAAACTCTCCGGTGCTCAACTTAACTATCCCATCTATGACAAAGAATTGTATGCTTTAGTGCGTGTGTTACATGTTTGGGAGCATTACCTTAGACCGCATGAGTTTGTCATACATACCGATCATGAGACTCTAAAGTACCTTAAAGGCCAAACCAAGTTGAATAAACGACATGCTAAATGGAGTGAATTTATTGAATCTTTCCCCTATGTGATCAAGTACATTAAGGGCAAAGAGAATGTTGTGGCGGATGCCCTTTCCCGCAAATGCATGTTACTTACTCAACTTGAATTGAATGGTGTTGGATTTGATCATATCAAACATTTGTATGAGCATGATGTGACTTTTGATATTCCTTATGCTAAGTGTGTGACGCATACTTCTTGGGAACGGTACTATATCAAAGATGGTTACCTTATGAAAGCTAACAAACTATGCATTCCCGGGTCTTCTCTTCGTTTGTTACTTTTGCAAGAAGCTCATGGAGGTGGACTCATGAGACATTTTGGACGCGATAAGACTTTTGCCTCACTCTCCAAGCACTATTTTTGGCCTCACATGTATCGCGATGTTGCATGTTTCACCACACGGTGCTCTACATGTTGCAAAGCTAAGTCACAATCTCAATCCCATGGTTTACATATGCCCCTACCTATTCCACATCAACCTTGGGAAGATATTAGCATGGATTTTATACTTGGCTTACCTACAACTCAAAATGGCATGGATTCCATATTTGTTGTCATAGATCGCTTTCTAAAATGGCTCATTTTATCCCATGCAACAAGATAGATGATGCTTCAGATGTTGCCAATCTCTTTTGTAGGGAAATCTTGAGGTTGCACGGCATGCCAAAGACAATTGTGTCGGACCGTGACGTCAAGTTCTTAAGCTACTTTTGGAAGACTCTTTGCGCCAAGCTCGGAATCAGGCTCCTCTTCTCCACCGCGTATCATCCTCAAACCGATGGCCAAACAAAAGTCACCAACCGGACGCTTGCCACTCTCCTACGCGTGTTAATCAAGAGGAATATAAAGGAATGGGAGGAGTGCCTACCAATCGCCGAGTACGCCTACAACCGTGCAAGACACTCTACAACCGGCAAGTCCCCCTTCGAGGTTGTCTACGGCTTCAACCCATTGTCGCCATTGGTCATCCTTCCTCTACCACTTCCACAACGAGCAAACATGGATGCTAGTACAAGAGCCGCCTACATCAAGAAGATGCATGAAGAAACACGTTCTACGATCAAGAGCCACGTACAACGACTCACCTCCAAGCTCAACACCCACAAGTCTCCCATGGTGTTCCAACCGGGTTATCAAGTATGGATACATCTACGGAAGGACCGCTTCCCCAAGGAAAGAAAGTCCAAGCTAGTCCCGAGAGCCGATGGACCCTTCAAGGTGCTCGCACGCTACAACGACAATGCCTACAAGGTCGACATCCCACGCGACAAGTACAACGTGAGCGACATCTTCAACGTCAAAGACTTGGCCAAGCACCATGGTGATGACGATCACAATGCATGGTCAGATCTCTCCCAAGGGGTGGGAGATGATGTGGAGCATCCTTCCATCATCCCCATGGACTCTACACCAACACATCAAGCCCCACGTGGACCTATGACAAGAGCGAGAGGAACACTACCATGAAGCTCAGGAGCATCACCAAGGAGAAGGAGGACCACCCCAAGGCCATGCGAACCTGTGGAAACCGAGGTGAACTCCTTCCTACTTGACTTGCATACGGATACGAATGGGACTTGGTTCCTACCTCACCAAAATATGCTATGTCTCATTAGGTACGAAGAGGAACACTACCACGAATCTCAGGAGCATCACCAAGGAGAAGGAGGACCACCCCAAGGCCACGCGAACCAAGATGGAGCGCAACAGCAGCAACACTAGAAGTCCCAGGTGACCCTGTGCCCACGGATTGCCCAGGAAGTGGCGCTAGAGCACCCCGTGCGCACGGGCGTGTACCGTGCCCACGGGACCCCCGTGCACATGGGCCCAACTTTCCCCGTGCACACAGGCCTCCCAGGATGTCCGGCTAAGATTGCATCTCACCCTCCTCTTCATCTCCTTCGACCCCAAGGCTATATAAGTCGTACCTAGAACCATGTTTAGGGATACCAAAGTATATGTGAGACATTTATGAGCTTTGCTCCTTGTATCCCCTCCTCTTGGAGATCTAGAACCCTTTTGGGAAGAATCCTTGGGATTATCAAGCCCTCCTTTTGGAGAAGATCAAGATCAAGACCTCACCGAGTGGGAAGAACTTACCTAGTGCTATTTTCCTTGAATTGTTCATGTAATCTTGTGGATCTCATGTGTGCTACTCTAGTGGATGTGATATTTGGGTTTGTTTGAGTGTTTTGTGTCTTGTGCTCTTGAGTGTTCTTCCTCTTTTCCCCCTCCAAGTGTGAAAAGATCCCCTCTAGGGTTTTGCCCTACAACAATCTCCCTCTTTGTTCTCTTCTATTTCGCGTTCCCCAGATCTGACCGAAAACTATTTCCTATATTCCTGGAGATCCGTAACTCCGATTGTGCTGAGATTTTAAAACGATTTTTTTCCGGATATAAGCTTCCTTGCGCCCGAAGTAGAGGTCCAACCGACGTACGATGTGGGCACAACCCACCACCGCGTGCCAGGGGCCTCTAGCGCGCTGATAACCCACAAGTATAGGGATCGCAACAGTTTTCTAGGGTAGAGTATTCAACCCAAATTTATTGATTTGACACAAGGGGAGCCAAAGAATATTTTCAAGTATTAGCAGCTGAGTTGTCAATTCAACCACACCTGGAAACTTAATATCTGCAGCAAAGTGTTTAGTAGCAAAGTCATATGATAGTGGTGATAACGGTAGCAAAAGGTAACAGTAGTAAAAGTAATGTTTTTGGTATTTTGTAGTGATGATAGAAATAGCAACGGAAAAGTAAATAAGCGAAGAACAATATATGGAAAACTCGTAGGCAATGGATCGGCGATGGAGAATTATGCCGGATGCAGTTCATAACAGTCATAACCTAGGGTGACACAGAACTAGCTCCAGTTCATTGATATAATGTAGGCATGTATTCCGAACATAGTCATACGTGCTTATGGAAAAGAACTTGCATGACATCTTTTGTCCTACCCTCCCGTGGCAGCGGGGTCCTTACGGAAACTAAGGGATATTAAGGTCTCCTTTTAATAGAGAACCGAAACAAAGCATTAACACATAGTGAATACATGAACTCCTCAAACTACGGTCATCACCGGTAAGTATCCCGATTATTGTCACTTCGGGGTTAACGAATCATAACACATAATAGGTGACTATAGACTTGCAAGATAGGATCAAGACCACTCATATATTGATGAAAACATAATAGGTTCAGATCTGAAATCATGGCACTTGGGCCCTAGTGACAAGCATTAAGCATAGCAAAGTCATAGAAACATCAATCTCAGAACATAGTGGACACTAGGGATCAAACCCTAACAAAACTAACTCGATTACATGATAGATCCCATCCAAACCATCACCGTCCAGCAAGCCTATGATGGAATTACTCATGCACGGCGGTGAGCATCATGAAATTGGTGATGGAGGATGGTTGATGATGACGATGGCGACGGATTCCCCTCTCCGGAGCCCCGAACGGACTCCAAATCAGCCCTCCCGAGAGGTTTTAGGGCTTGGCAGCGGCTCCGTATCGTAAAACACGATGATTTCTTCTCCCTGATTTTTTTCTCATCGAAACTCAATATATGGAGGTGGAGTTGGAGTTGGAGAGGCAACAGGGGGCCCACGAGGTAGGGTGCGCGCCCTAGGGGGGCAGGTGCGCCCCCCACCCTCGTGGCAAGACGGTGGGTCCCCTGGCCTTCATCTTTGGTAGGTATTTTTCTTATTTCTGAAAAGTGTCCCCGTGAAGTTTCAGGTCATTCCGAGAACGTTTGCTCCTGCAAATAAATAACACCATGGTAATTCTGCTGAAAACAGCGTCAGTCCGGGTTGGTTCCATTCAAATCATGCAAGTTAAAGTCCAAAACAAGGCAAAAGTGTTTGGAAAAGTAGATACGTTGGAGACGTATCAACTCCCCCAAGCTTAAACCTTTGCTTGTCCTCAAGCAATTCAGTTGACAAACTGAAAGTGATAAAGAATTTTTTTTACAAACTCTATTTGCTCTTGTTGTTGTAAATATGTAAAGCCAGCATTCAAGTTTTTAGCAAAGATTATAACTAACCACATTCGGAGTAACGCATAGGTCTCAAGTTTACTCATATCAATAGCATAATCAACTAGCGAGCCATAATAATAGAACTCGGATGACAACACTTTCTCAAGACAATCATAATATGATATAACAGGATGGTATCTCGCTAGCCGTTTCTGAGACCGCAAAACATAAATGCAGAGCACCTTTAAAGACCGAGGACTGACTAGACATTGTAATTCATGGTAAAAGAGATCCAGTCAAGTCATACTCAATGTAAACTAATAGTAATGAATGCAAATGGCAGCAGTGCTATCCAACTGGTGCTTTTTAATAAGAGGATGATGACTCGGCATAAAAGTAAATAGATAGGCCCTTCACAAAGGGAAGCAGAGATTTGTAGAGGAGCCAGAGCTCGGTTTTGAAACAGAGGTGAATAATATTTTGAGCGGTATACTTTCATTGTCAACATAACAACCAAGAGATGGTGATATCTTCCATGCTACACACATTATAGGCGGTTCCCAAACAGAATGGTAAAGTTTATACTCCCCCTTCCACCACAAGCATCAATCCATGGCTTGCTCGAAACAACGAGTGCCTCCAACTAACAAGAGTACCAGGGGGAGTTTTGTTTGCAATTATTTTGATTTAGTTTGCATAAAGCATGGGACTGGGCATCCCGGTGACCAGCCATTTATCTCGTGAGTGAGGAGCGGAGTCCACTCCTCTTGAGAATAACCCGCCTAACATGGAAGATACAAACAGCCCTAGTTGATACATGAGCTATTAGAGCATACAAAACAGGATATTTATTTGAAGGTTTAGAGTTTGGCACATACAAATTTACTTGGAACGACATGTAGATATCGTATATAGGTAGGTATAGTGGACTCATGTGGAATAACTTTGGGGTTTAAGGAGTTTTGATGCACAAGCAGTATTCCTTCTTAGTACAGGTGAAGGCTAGCAAAAGGCTGGGAAGCGACCAACTAGAGAGCGACGACAGTCATGAACATGCATTAAAATTAATCAACACTGAATGCAAGCATGAGTAGGATATAATCCACCATGAACATAAATATCGTGAAAGCTATGTTGATTTTGTTTCAACTACATGCATGAACATGTGCCAAGTCAAGTCACTTAAATTATTCAAAGGAGGATACCACCCTATCATACCACATCATAACCATTTTAATAGCACGTTGGCACGCAAGGTAAACCATTATAACTCATAGCTAATCAAGCATGGCATAAGAAACTATGATCTTTAATTGTCATTGCAAACATGTTTATTCATAATAGGCTGAATCAGGAACGATGAACTAATCATATTTCCAAAAACAAAAGAGGTCGAGTTCATACCAGCTTTTCTCATCTCAGTCAGTCCATCATATAACATCATAATTGCCTTTCACTTGCACGACCGAACGATGTGAATAATAATAATAGTGCACGTGCATTGGACTAAGCTGGAATCTGCAGGCATTCAATAAACATGAGAAGACAAGGCAATATGGGCTCTTTTGTCAGATCAACAATAATGCATATAAGGGCCACTTCAACAATTTAATCATGGTCTTCTCCTATCGACCCCCAAAGAAAAGAAAAGAAATAAAACTATTTACACGGGAAAGCTCCCAACAAGCAAAAGAAGAACATGAAATATTTTTGGGTTTTCTTTTTAATTACTACTACAAGCATGGAAAGTAAACTGATTAAAAGGTACAACTAATTTTTTTGGTTTTCTCTTAAGGTTTATTAAACACACAAGAAGAAAGCATAAAAAAAGGAAAATGAGCTAGCATGGATGATTCAGTGAAAAAGTATGAGCACCGACATCTAGCAATGAGTGTGTGAGCATAAATGTAATGTCGGTGAGAAATACGTACTCCCCCAAGCTTAGGCTTTTGGCCTAAGTTGGTCTATGGCCATGGCTGGCTTAGTGGATATCCATAATAATAGTTGGGGTCGTACTGTGAAGAAGAGGAGGAAGGCTCCGACTGCCACTGGCTGACAATCATCTCCGGATCCCACTGGTAGTTAGACTATCGTGAAGGATCAAATTGTGGTTCCGGCTCTGGCTCCTCGGCTGGTGCAGGGTTCCGGTAGGCGTGGATAGCCATCAACGGAACAAGGTACGTGCCTACAGTCAAATCAAACAAAGAAGGAGCAGGCAAGGTAATAGTCTCAGGATGATGTTTATTAAAGAACAATTGATATTTAAGCTCTCCTTCCCTATTCTTAACAATAAAAGCATGTGCTACCATACTTTTATAATCTAGATAAACACGAGGCAACACTTTTTCTTCCTTGTCAGCATGCCTAATAGGTATGTTAAAATGTGCAGCTAGGCGTGTAGCATAGATGCCTCCAAAGATGGGGCCCTTGGTATGGTTCAGACTTAACCGTTTGGCAATAATGCTGCCCATACTAAAAGAGTTATCACCGTATAGACCGTGGTGCAAAATAATAATATCAGGGATACTCAGATTTCCACAGTTCCCGCGACCAATTAAGCAACGACTAGCAAATAATGCAAAGTAACGTAAAACAGGAAAGTGTATGCTAGTGATTCGTGCATCAGAAACCTTCCTTGTTTCCCCTATAGTGATAGTGTCAATAAATCCCTCCACATCATCACGATGTGGTTCTTCTGTGTTGCCCTCAAAAGGGACTAAAAAAATCCCACAAAAATCATAAAGTGACATCTCCTTATGCTCATCATATAAATGAAACTCCACCATAGGTGGTGAGTTCCTAGAATGAAAATGAAACTTTTTGCACAAAGGTATTTGTGAGCAAGAGATACTGAACGCATTGGTCGTGGAGGAAAGCGGTAAGGCCTGCAGTCTGAGCCAACTCATGAAAATCTTCATAAATCCCGGCTGATCTTAAGAAATCCTCGGAAGGACATTCACACGCCCGAACCTCCGCGGTGCGAGGTAGATTATACTTAGGCTTTGGTGCCTTTTCCTTCGAGCTTTGGCTCAATGAGCCCCTCAAAAGTCTCCTCATCATTTTCTGAAAGATTCTGAAATTTTTAGTAACTTCAAAATAAAAGTAAACCAAACTCAATAATATTGATAGTAACTACTCCTACAAGTGCCTAGGGCCTATATCATGCATCAAAACTACTTGGAACCATATAAATTTGACATGCAAGCTCAAGAACAGGGTCTCCTAAGCAGCAAAAAATTTCAATGAATAAAGCACTAGAACAAAAACTAATTGGACCAATGGAGGAGTCACATACCAAGGAACAATCTCCCCAAGCAGTTTTGTGAGAGGTGCTTTGAGAAAGGAGATCGAAAATGGCAGCAAAACGAGCTTGGACTCGGGTTTGAGCTGGTTATTCGTGTTTGGGGGAGGAAGAAGGAGTGTATGGGTGAAAGGATAAGTGGAGGAGGGCCACCGTGGGCCCACGAGGCAGGGGGGCGCACCCTAGGGGGTGGGCGCGCCCTCCACCCTCGTGGCAAGGTGGTTGGCCCCCTTGGTGTGTTCTCTGTTCCATAAATCCTCAAATATTCTAGAAAAAATCATATTTAAATTTCAGGGCATTTGGAGAACTTTTATTTTTGAGGTATTTTTATATTGCACGGATAATCAGATAACAGATAGAAAAATATTTATTTTAATTTTATTTAATATAAATAACAAAAAGTAAAAGTGGGGTACAGAAGGTTGTGCCTTCTAGTTTCATCCATCTCATGATTATCAAAAGGAATCCACTAACAAGGTTGATCAAGTCTTGTTAACGAACTCATTCCGAATAACATGGAACCGGAGAAATTTCGAATAACACTATGTTACCTCAACGGGGATATGCACATCCCCAATAATAAGAATATCATATTTCTTCTTGACAGTAGGAAGAGGAAATTCAAAACCTCCAAATATAATTGATGGAATTTTTCCAATAGAGTTGATACTATGAACTTGAGGTTGTTTCCTCGAAAAGTGTATCGTATGCTCATCACCATTAACATGAAAAGTGACATTGCCTTTAGTGCAATCAATAACAGCCCCTGCAGTATTCAAAAAGGGTCTTCCAAGAATAATAGACATACTATCGTCCTCGGGAATATCAAGAATAACAAAGTCCGTTAAAATAGTAACATTTGCAACTACAACAGGCACATCCTCACAAATACCGACAGGCATAGCAAAGATATTTCAGTAGGTGTCAACTTATTCAAATCAAGTCTACGATATAAATAGAGAGGCATAACACTAACACCGGCTCCAAGATCACATAAAGCAGTTTTAACGTAATTTCTTTTAATAGAGCATGGTTTAGTGGGTACTCCTAGATCTCCAAGTTTCTTCGGTATTCCACCCTTAAAAGTATAATTAGCAAGCATGGTGGAAATTCCAGCTTCTGGTATCTTTCTTTTATTTTGTAATAATATCTTTCATGTACTTAGCATAAGGATTGGTTTTGAGCATATCAGTTAATCGCATACGCAAAAAGATAGGTCTAATCATTTCGGCAAAGCTCTCAAAATCCTCATCATCCTTTTTCTTCGATGGTTTCAGAGGAAAAGGCATGGGTTTCTGAACCCAAGGCTCTCTTTCTTTACCATGTTTCCTAGCAACAAAATATTTCTTATCATAACGTTGATTCTTTGATTGTGGGTTATCAAGACCAATAGCAGGTTCAATTTCTATATCATTATCATTACTAGGTTGAGCATCATCTTGAACATTATCATTAACATTATCACTGGTTTCAAGTTCATTACCAGGTTGTGTTTCAGCATCAGAAATAGAAATATCATTTGGTCCTCAGGTGTTTCAACAATAGGATCACTAGAAGCAGGCAAAGTACTATCATTTTTCTTTTTCTTCTTTTTAAAAGAACTAGGTGCATCTAAATTATTTCTCTGAGAATATTGCTCAATTCTCTTAGGGTGGCCTTCATGATACAAAGGTTCCTGAGTCATTCGACCAGTTCTAGTAGCCACTCTAACAGCATTATCATTATCTTTACTATTCAATTCATTGAGCAAATCATTTTGAGCTTTAAGTACTTGTTCTACTTGAGTGGTAACCATAGAAGCATGTTTACTAATAAGTTTAAGTTCACTTTTAACATTAGCCATATAATCACCCAAGTGTCCAAGCATATTTGAATTGTATTTTAATTGTCTACCAAAATAAGCGTTAAAATCTTCTTGATTAGCCATAAATTTATCAAACTCATCTAAGCATGGGCTAGAAATTTTAGTAAATGGGATTACAACTTTATCATATCTATAGAGAGAATTTACCTTTACTACCTGTGCCGGGTTATCAAGACCATGAGTTTCTTCAATAGGTAAAGGATTTGGATTATATGTTTCTTCAACAGGCGGTAAATTAAGACCATGTATTTCTTCGATAGGAGGTAAATTCTTAACATCTTCAGCTTTAATACCTTTTCCTTTCATAGATTTCTTTGCCTCTTGCATATCTTCAGGACTGAGAAATAGAATACACCTCTTCTTTGGAGTTGATTTAGGAATAGGCTCAGGAATTGGCTCTGGAGGTGTCCAATTATTTTCATTTGTCAACATATTATTCAATAGAATTTCAGCTTCATCCGGTGTTCTTTCCCTGAAAACAGAACCAGCACAACTATCTAGGTAATCTCTGGAGGCATCGGTTAGTACATTATAAAAGATATCAAGTATTTCATTTTTCTTAAGAGGATGATCAGGCAAAGCATAAGTAATTGGAGAAGCCTCCCCCAAGCTTGTTGGAGACTCTCTTCTTCAATTTGCACAAAATTATATATATCCCTTAAAGCAGCTTGTTTCTTATGAGCAGGGAAATATTTAGCAGAGAAGTAATAAATCACATCCTGGGGACTACGCACACAACCAGGATCAAGAGAATTAAACCATATCTTAGCATCACCCTTTAATGAGAACAAAAATATTCTAAGGATATAAAAGTAGCAAATTCTCTCATCTTTAGTGAATAGGGTGGCTATATCATTCAGTTTAGTAAGATGTGCCACAACAGTTTCAGATTCATAACCATGAAAAAGATCAAATTCAACCAAATAATTATATCAGGATCAACAGAGAATTCATAATCCTTATCAGTAACAAAGATAGGTGAAGTAGCAAAAGCAGGATCAGGTTTCATTCTAGCATTTAGAGATTGCTTACTCCATTTAGCTAATAATTTTTTAAGTTCAGTTCTATTTCTGCAAGCTAAAATAGCTAAAGAAGCATCTTGATCAAAAACATAACCCTTAGGGATGGCAAGTGGTTCTTCATCATCACTTTCATCAGTACCATCAGATTCAATATTTTCAATTTCTCTAGCCCTAGCAAGTTGTTCATCAAGAAAAGCACTAAGTGGCATAGTAGTATCAGGCATAGAGGTAGTTTCATCATAAGTATCATGCATAGCAGAAGTGGCATCATCAATAACAAGCAACATATCAGAACGAATAGCAGAAGCAGGTGTAGGTGTCGCAAGCTTACTCAAAACAGAAGGTGAATCAAGTGCAGAGCTAGATGGCAGTTCCTTACCTCCCCTCGTAGTTGAGGGATAGATCTTGGTTTCTGGATCTCTCAAGTTCTTCATAATGATAAGCAGTTATATATCCCAAGTGACTCAAAGAATAGAGCTATGCTCCCCGGCAACGGCGCCAGAAATGGTCTTGATAACCCACAAGTATAGGGGATCGCAACAGTTTTCGAGGGTAGAGTATTCAACCCAAATTTAATGATTCGACACAAGGGGAGCCAAAGAATATTGTCAAGTATTAGAAGTTGAGTTGTCAATTCAACCACACCTAGAAACTTAATATCTGCAGCAAAGTGTTTAGTAGCAAAGTAATATGATAGTGGTGATAACGGTAGCAAAAGGTAACAGTAGTAAAAGTAATGTTTTTGGTATTTTGTAGTGATGATAGAAATAGCAACGGAAAAGTAAATAAGCGAAGAACAATATATGGAAAGCTCGTAGGCAATGGATTGGTGATGGAGAATTTTGCTGGATGCGGTTCATCATGTAATAGTCATAACCTAGGGTGACACAGAACTAGCTCCAGTTCATTGATATAATGTAGGCACGTATTCCGAACATAGTCATACGTGCTTATGGAAAAGAACTTGCATGACATCTTTTGTCCTACCCTCCCGTGGCAGCGGGGTCCTTACGGAAACTAAGGGATATTAAGGTCTCCTTTTAATAGAGAACCGGAACAAAGCATTAACACATAGTGAATACATGAACTCCTCAAACTACGGTCATCACCGGTAAGTATCCTGATTATTGTCACTTTGGGGTTAACGGATCATAACACATAATAGGTGACTATAGACTTGCAAGATAGGATCAAGAACACTCATATATTGATGAAAACATAATAGGTTCAGATCTGAAATCATGGCACTCGGGCCCTAGTGACAAGCATTAAGCATAGCAAAGTCATAGCAACATCAATCTCACAACATAGTGGACCCTAGGGATCAAACACTAACAAAACTAACTCGATTACATGATAGATCCCATCCAACCCATCACCGTCCAGCAAGCCTACGATGGAATTACTCACGCACGGCGGTGAACATCATGAAATTGGTTATGGAGGATGGTTGATGATGACGATGGCGATGGATTCCCCTCTCCAGAGCCCCGAACGGACTCCAGATCAGCCCTCCCGAGAGGTTTTAGGGCTTGGCGGCGGCTCCGTGTCGTAAAACACGATGATTTCTTCTCCCTGATTTTTTTCTTATCAAAACTCAATATATGGAGGTGGAGTTGGAGTCGGAGAGGCAACAGGGGGCCCACGAGGTAGGGGGACGCGCCCTAGGGGGCAGGTGCGCCCCCACCCTTGTGGCAAGTCGGTGGGCCCCCTGGCCTTCATCTTTGGCAGGTATTTTTCTTATTTTCTGAAAAGTGTCTCCGTGAAGTTTCAGGTCATTCCGAGAATGTTTGCTCCTGCACATAAATAACACCATGGTAATTCTGCTGAAAACAGCGTCAGTCCGGGTTAGTTCCATTCAAATCATGCAAGTTAGAGTCCAAAACAAGGGCAAAAGTGTTTGGAAAAGTAGATACGTTGGAGACGTATCACGCACCCTGGTGTCTTGCGCCCTGTGTAGGCCTCCGTTTGCGGTGATTCCAACTCTCAAAAATCACATAGATTCCAACTGGCACTGGGCATTGGATCAATAGGTTAGTCCCTTAAATCATATAAAAATTTGCCAGAAGTATGTGACAGTGATATAATATTGGCATGAAACAATCAAAAATTATAGATACGATAGAGATGTATCACACAGGTCCTCTTGGATGGAGAGCTCTTCCTTCATCTTCACGTCCCAAACGCCATCGATGAACACTGAGATGATGGCCTTGTCTGACGCCTTCGGGATATTGAGGCGGACGTTCATGAAGCGTTGTATGTACTTGGGCTAGGTCTCGCCCGACTACTACTTCACACGCCATAGGTCGCCCACCGCGGGAGCACGATCACAGGTCCCTTGAAAGTTAGCGATGAAATGCTCGCGAAGCTCGTCCTAGGAGGAGATTGGCCCATCCGGGAGGTGCAAGACCCAGGAGCGCGCGTCGTCCTTGAAAGCAATGGGGAACCAATTCGCCATGACCTTCTCATCTCCGTTCGCCGGCTCGATGCTCAGTGAGTATGATAGAGGAAAAGGTGTCCCGTCTTTGGATGAGATGGTGGCTATCATTTTGGAGGAAATCGACATTGACGATCCGACTACGAACGTGTGAGGACATCGCGCCTTAGCAATCGCTAAACCAACTCCGAGAGCTTATTGACCATGCCGAAGCATGATCAACCTAACCACGAAGGTCAGTTTCCTGCAGGCAAACAAAGAACAAGCAAGAAACTAAGATTGCAATCTGGATATTTCTAATATAAGAGGAAAGTATTATTGATCAAGGTGGGGTTCTGTGACGCCTTTGTCTGGTGGTTGAACACAAACGAAGTACGCGAAGTTGCAGCTATGGCGAACTTTAATCTAAACAAAACCCAAAGTCTAAACGATGCCCTAAGGACTGTATATATGGAGGAGAGAGGGGGGAATTTCGTGGCCCTCGGAGGAGGGGTCCGAAACCAACCCTAACTCTTGTTTCCCCACACATACGGACTCTAAAAACAACCTATAATCAAGTATTTCGAAATTACATGGGCCTGGCCCAAAAATAAGGTGACACGGCACCTAGAATACCCTCTGGATGAAATTTATGAAGTGGCATCTTTAATATTTCGTCCAAGGCTTCATGCACTCATTATGGTGGCTTCAAAGTCCTGGAATCATCACTTGTAACACCGTACTTGTTCCCCTTGTGCATGCCATCATCTACATGCTTGAACTTTCTCCAAGGTTCATCTGTCTTGTCCAAGCTAGGCCCTTCATTTGTAAGCAAAACAAACATATCCAATTTAGGCAGCATCATATTCTCATGAACATTAGAATCGTTACCAAGAAAGGAAAGCACCTGGTAATTCAATTGGTGTGCGCGAGCTCTAGTAATTGGTCTAGTATGTATAGCAGCAGGGGCTGTGGGTGTAACAATGGTATTGATGTCCTCATCGGGGTAGAGCTGGAGGAGGTCCGCGGGGTCGAGGGTGTCGTCATAGCGTGGAGGCAGATCCGGCTTGAACTTGCTGGGCCAGCCGATGAGGCACAACTCTGGGTTGATGGCACTGCAGCCCACTGCACTCATAGGTGCAACCTGCAAGGGTGGAGCTCAGTCTCAACGCCCACACGCCACCGCCTCTAGTGGCGTGCGGTCCTGGCACGGCGGCGCAAGGAGCGCACGTGCATGACCTTGGGGACGTTGCACCACCTTGCAGCTTGCTTTATCACATGCACTTGTTCCGTGCGACGGGTCGCGTGGTTGCGCATCACACACGAGCTCAGGGTCAGCGCCGCGCAGAGGAGGAGGGGGAGGAGCGCCATGGGCCACGTCGCCCGCCTGGGACGGCAGGGGACGGAGCGAGCGGGACGGCGCAGGTGCTTCGCCCGCAGTGCTGACGAGCTCGGCAATGCGGGCAAGCCAGTCATCGGGGGGATGGTAGCGCAGCAACTTGCACGCCATGAGCAGCACAACCTGTGCGTTCCCCGGCCCGCGGTGAGCATGAGAGGTTGACGCCATGGCTGGAGTGGGTGATGGAGTGGCGGTGCGGCCGTCGCGCCCCATGGACGACAGGGTCGGTGGCGTCGTTGGCCACAGCGGAAGTAGAGCGGCGCGGGGCACCGCGGCCCACGGGTGTCGTCGTAGCGACGCGAGCGGCTCGGTGCTCGGCACGGACTCGGCGTGCATTGGCTATGGGAGCGACGAAGTGGCTTGAAGTGGGACTCGACGGAAGACTTCGACACGCCCCTACCTGGCATGCCATATGTTGGATTTAGGGCTATGCAGATGCAAGAAGGTTTGAACTCTGGGGCATGTGCGAAGATCTCAACCTCCCAAGCTTCGAGCTCGTCACCCCACAGCCTAGCCTAACTGGATTCGCAAGACTGGGGAAGAAGATGAACACGACAGTTTACCCAGGTTCGGGCCACCTTGCGGTGTAAAACCCTTCTCCTGCTTTGTGGTGGATTGGCCCTGCGAGGAGGTTTGGGGATGAACTAGTACAGAGGATGAGCTGCCTCGCAAGGGCTCAGGGGCGAGAATGAGTCAACCAGGGTTGGATCCCCTCTACGGTGGTGGCTAACCTATATTTATAGTGTCCCTGGTCCTCTTCCCTCAAAACTTAGGCTGGAAGGATTCCACAATGGCCAATTTGAAAGGGGACAAGTAGTACATCTAATCCTGACAAAAGGTGGTCTTTGCCTGCAAAGCTTCTGGTTGTGACGCGACTGTGGGCTTGGTGATGACATCTGTCCTGCCTAGCTCATGGTCTTGGTCTTATTGCACCAGAATGGAAACCTTTGGGGGATTCCTCGGGAACACACGCCTGTCCTTGCCTCCTTAGCACCAAAGAGGAAACTGCCTCCTCTGCGCCCGCTGGCGCCCGCCTGGCCTTGGTCGTCACAGCTTGCGTCATCACAGCCTCGTGAGGCTGGGCACTTGCATAGGAATCTCCTCTCCTCGGGAGGTCGCCTGCGGAGGCCGCACCCTCTAGAGGTCTTGGTGTCGTCCGCCTCGCGAGGCCGCGGGGCCTCGTGAGGGTCTTGTCTCGAAGGCCTTACAGATGGGCCGTACCAGGCCGTCGAAGGAGCCACGGTGTGGGCCGCAGGCAGGCATGTCTGGGTACCCTGGTTCCTAGAACACCAATAGGGCACCTAGGTAGAAGCCCAGCCGGACCCTGTTAGGGCCCGCGGGACACAGCCTGACAAGATCGGGAGGGCGCCTCCCCAGCAAGGAAGAAGAGGCCGGGGACGGGAAGAGCGGCTAGGCAATGCCATGGTCACCCCTGCCAGATCTGGAGGATTGTGGTAGGAGGGACACTGATAACCCACAAGTATAGGGGATTGCAACAGTTTTCGAGGGTAGAGTGTTCAACCCAAATTTATCGATTCGACACAAGGGGAGGCAAAGAATATTTTCAAGTATTACCTGTTGAGTTTCCAATTCAACCACACCTAGAGATTAATTATCTGCAGCAAACTAATTAGTAGCAAAGTAGTGTGATAGTTTTGATAGTAGTAGTAGCAGCAACAGTAACGATAACAGTGATACTAATAGTTCTGTAGCAGTAACAATAGTAACAACAGCAGTAGTAACTTAGCAAGATCAATATGTAGGAAAATCGTAGGCATTGGATCGGCGATTTGTTGGATGATATTCATCATATAGCAGTCATAACCTAGGGCAATACGACACTAGCTCCAGTTCATAAATATAATGTAGGCGTGTATTCTGTAAATAGTCATGCGTGCTTATGGAAAGAACTTGCATGACATCTTTTGTCCTACCCTCCTGTGGCAGCGTGGTCCTATTGGAAACTAAGGGATATTAAGGCATACTTTCAATAGAGAACCGGAACAAAGCATTAACACACGGTGAATACATGAACTCCTCAAACTACTGTCATCACCGGGAAGTTTCCCGACTATTGTCAGTCCGGGATTGCCGGATCATAACACGTAGTAGGTGACTATAACTTGCAAGATCGGATCTAGAACATAGATATAATGGTGATAATATAAATGGTTCAGATCTGAAATCATGGCACCCCGGCCCAAAGTGACATGCATTAAGAATGGAAAAGTCTAGCAACATCAATCTCCGAACATAGTGGATATTAGGGATCAAGCCCTAACAAAACTAAGTCGACTACATGATGAACCTCATCCAACTCCTCACCGACCAGCGAGCCTACAAAGGAATTACTCACTCCCGATGGAGAGCATCATGGAATTGGTGATGGAGGAGGGTTGGTGATGACGAAGACCAAAGATTCCCCTCTTTGGAGCCCCAAACAGACTCCAGATCTGGCCTCCCGATGAAGAACGGGAGGTGGCGGCGGCTCTGTATTGTGAAACGAGATAATTCCTCCTCCCTGTTTTTTTAGAAATATATGATTTTATAGTATTGGTTTCAGGGTCTGCAGGGCCACCAGGTGGGGGCAACCCATCTGGGTGCGCCTGGAAGGGGGGCGCCCTGGTGAGTTGTGCCCACCTAGGTGCCCCTCACTGATGGTTCTTGGCTCCATAAATTCTCTTTTATTGCATAAAAATTCCCCGCAAAGTTTCGTTCCAATCCGAGAACTTTTATTTCTGCACAAAAAAAACACCATGGTAGTTCTGCTGAAAACAGCGTCAGTCCAGGTTAGTTTCATTCAAATCATGCAATTTAGAGTCCAAAACAAGAGGAAAAGCGTTAGGAAAAGTAGATACGACGGAGACGTATCAACTCCCCTAAGCTTAAACCTTTGCTTGTCCTCAAGCAATTCAATTGATAAACTGAAAGTGAAAAAGAAAAACTTTTACGAACTGTTTTGCTCTTGTTTGCATAAATAAGCTTAAACAGCACCCAGGTTTTCACCCAGGATTATGACTAACCATGTCGACAATAACTCTTAAAAATTATATTAACTCATATCAATGACATAATCAGCTAGCGAGCAATAATAAGATATCTCAAGGAACAACACGTTGTCAAAACAACCATGATATAATATACCAATAGTGGTATCTCGCTAACCCTTTCCGAGACCACAAAACATAAATGCAGAGCACCTCCAAAGTTCAAGCAACGAGTAAACATTGTAATTCATGGTAGAAAAGATCCAGTCATGATGCACCCAACATTAGCTACACACAATGCATGAGCATGACAACAGTGCTCTCAGGTTCTGGCGCTTATTTGAGAAGGTGATGACACAACATAAAAGTAAATAGATAGTCCCCTCGCAGAGGGAAGCAGTGATTTGCAGCGGTGTGAGAGCTCAAATTTTACAACATAGGTAAATGAAATTTTGAGAGACGCACCCTTCTTGTTTACTTTGCGACCATTAGTTATCGGTATCTTCCATGCTAAACACATTAGTGGCAGTTCCCAAGCAATAAAAGTAAAGGTTATGACTCCGTAGGAGTTTTTGTTTGATTATTTGTAAGCTCTTTTCTTTTTTGCAGTTTGGGACTGGGAATCCCTATTAGCGCCCCTCCCATGCAAGGACAAGTGAACAAACACTCGTCATGAGAATAACCCGCTCAGCATGGAAGATGCTGACTACCTCCTGTCGCTCTATGAACAATCCAAGCACATGCAAATTTACTTAGGACGGCAGGGTAATATCGCTTATAGGTAGGTATGGTGGACCCATCTAGAATAACTTGGGTTTCAGGATTTTGATGCACAAGCAATATTTCCGCTTAGTATAGGCAAAGGCTAGCAATTAGGTTGGGAAGCGGCCAGCTAGAGAGCAACAACGGTCATGAACATGCATTATGCATATGTAACATTGGATACTAGCATGAGTAGGATATGAACACCATGAACAAAAATATCATAGAGGCTATGTTGGTTTTGATTCAACTACATGCATGAACATGTGCCAAGTCAAGCCACACGAACATTTAGAGGAGGATACCATATCATCATACTACATCACAATCATTTTAACACAATGTTGACATCCAAGATAAATCATTATCCACTCCTAGCTGCTTATGCATGGCATGAGAAACTATAATCTCTAATTGTCATTGCAAACATGTTTGATCATAATAGGCTGAATCATGGATACTAGGCCAAACATATTTACAAAAACAGAACAAGTCGAGTTCATACCCATTTCTCTCTGCCACCGCTAGTTCATGAAATATCGACATTATTGCCGTTCACTTGCACGACGGAATGATATGAAAATAATAATCGTGCAAGAGTGCCGTGGACTAAGCTGGAATCTACAAAAAAAATTATTCAAAAGGAGAAGACAAGGTAATAAGGGATCTTTGTTAGATCAACAATAATGCATATGAGAGCCACTCAACATTTTCATCGTGGTCTTCTCCTCGGTATGACTCAATAGAAAGAAAAACAAATTCAAAGAAACACACTAAAACATTTTTGGAGTTTTTGGTTTTTCTTAAGCAAGCAAATAAAAGGGAATAGCAAAAATGAGAAAAACTATTTACACGGGAAAGCTCCCAACCAGTAAAAGAAGAATAAGGAAATCTTTTGGGTTTTCTTTTTAGATACTACAGCTAACTACACTAGAAATAAAAATAAAAAAGAAGCGGGAAATATTTTTGTATTTTCTCAAAGTTTGTCAAACACACAAGAAAAGCGAGAAAATAAATTTAGCATGGATAATACAATGAAAGAGTGTGGACACCGACAACTGAAATGAAATGTGTGAACATGAATGTAATGTCGGTGGAAATACGTACTCCCCCAAGCTTAGGATTTTGGCCTAACTTGGTAATCACCACTCGAAGAAACTGTGGGGGTCCGATGTTGAAGTGCTGGGGAGCGGGCACCTAAGGGTCCCACTTCTGAGGCTCCTCCTCTGTCGTAGCCAGGTTGTTCCGGCAGGCGACAATGTCCTCAGGCAAAATCCTATATCCGCCCCTGGCAATAGGATCAAACAAAGCAGGTGCAGGCAATGGAATAACATCAAGAGTGTCCACACTGAAAACTAAGTTATATGGAACATCCATAGTGGTGTTCTCGCTATCAATAAACTGGTGGTGTGACATAGTTGCGCGATCTTGGTAAACCTTGGGAAAGGGATAATCATGATGGCGTATCTGAATGTTAAAGTGAGTTGCCAAGCGAGTAGCGTAAATACCACCATGTATTTTTCCCTTGGATCTGTTAATGTGGAGGTGACGTGCCACAATAGCAAGATAATGCACAGTAGGAAAGTGCAAGGTAGTGGCGGTGACACCTGACACCCCTCTCTCATGCCACACAGTCAGAGTGCAGTAAAACCATCAAACTCCGCAGGCCTAGGCTCAACTAAATTCCCGTCAGAAGGGATCATGCAAATATCACAAAATTCAGTAAGTGGTATCTGACGGGTTTCAGCATATAAGTTAAACTCCACCTCAGCGGAATTATTCCTAGGAAGGAAATGAAAACTTTGCACAAAGGAATTTGTGAGGAGATGATACTATTCACATTCAGCTGCAATGAAGTCGGTGTGGTCGGCATTAGCAGCATATTGTGCAAACTCTTGAAGGATTCCGGCCCCTTCCATGAATGGGTTATGTGGCCAGTTGCACAGCCGTACCTCCGCCATTCTCTGGGTGTGGAAATCACTATCAGATGACTCTCCGATAATTCCCTTACAGTTCTTCTTGGAAGCAAACTTCCTAAAGATACTCATCTTTTTCCTATGAACAAAATTCTGAAATTTTTAGTCCACAAATTTTTTCTCAAAAAAACTTCACAAGATTGAAAGCAACTACTCATAGGGATGCATAGAGGCCATAGCAAGCATTCAAACTACTTAGAACTCTAAGAATTCAACATGCAAGCTCATCTACAGCTGAACCAAGAGTAGCTAATTATTCAAAATATAAACCACTAAAGCAAAAACTAATTGGACCAACGGAGGAGTAGCATACCAAGCAACAATCTCCTGAAATAGTTGCGAAAACAGAGTGTCGAGCAAAGAGATCGAAATCCGCAGGTTTGAGAGCAAGAACACGAGAGAGAGAGAGAGAGAGAGAGAGAGAGAGAGACCAATGGTGAATTTTTTTTCTAGAGGTAGGTGGTGATGTGGGATGAAGAGATAAGTGAGAGGGCCCATGTGGGGACCACAACCCACCAAGGCATGCCTGGGGTCCTGGCGCGCCCAGGTGTGTTATGCCCATCTGCTGCACCTCCCTCTGATGTTATTTGCACCAAAAATTCTTACATATTCAGAAAAAATCGTATTAAATTTTTAGAGCATTCTGAGAACCTTTATTTTTGGGTCATTTTTTTTACACGGGAAATTCAGAAAACAGAAAAAACATGGCATTTTATTTTATTTAACTAATAAAACAGAAAACAAAAGATAAGGACAGAAGGTAGTGCTCACTAAATTCATCAACTTCATACCTCTCAAAAATGGTCCATTAATAAGGTCGATCAAGTCTTATTAACAACCACTTTCGATTATCATGAAACCGAAGAACTTTCGTAAATCACTAAGTTACCTCAATGGGGATATGAATGTCCCCAACAATAAGCATTTCATATTTCTTTTTAACAGTAGGTAGAGGTAGTTGAAAACCTCCAATAGTGATTGTCGGAGATGTTTCAATAACATTAATACCATTCACTTGGAATTGTTTCTTCGGGAAGTGCATGTGTGCTCATTACCATTGATATGGAACGTGACCTTGCTTTTATTGCAATCAATAACAGCCCCTGTAGTATTCAAGAAGGGTCTACCAAGGATAATCGACATGTCCTCGTCCTCGGACATCTCAAGTACAACAAAGTCAGTCAAAATAGTAACATTAGCAACAACAACGGTCACATCCTCGCAAATACCAATAGGTATAGCAGTTGATTAGTCAGCCATTTCCAAAGATATTTTAGTAGGTGTTAGTTTATTTAAATCAAGTCTTTTATATAAAGAGAAAGGCATAACACTAACACCAGCTCCTAAACCACATAAATCAGTTTTCACATAATTTGTTTTGATGGAGCAAGGTATAGATGGTATTTCCCGGATCTCCATGTCTTGTAGGTACTCCATCCTTAAAAGTATACTTAGCAAGCATGGTGGAGATTTCAACTTCCCGTATTTTTATCTTATTGGTGATGATGTCTTTCATGTACTTCGCATAAGGAGGCATTTTTAAGATATCAGTCAAGCGAGTACGCTAAAAGACTGGCCTCAGCATTTCAGCAAAGCGTTGAAATTCTTTACCATCTTTCTTTTTAGTTGACTTAGGTGGAAAGGGCATAGGTTTTTGAACCCATGGTTCTCTTTCATTACCTTGTTTTGTAGCAACACTGATGAGGACATCAATACCATTGTTACACCCATAGCCCCTGCTGTTATACATACTGGACCAATTACTAGAGCTCACGCACGCCAATTAAATTATCAGGTACTTTCATTTCTTGGTAATGATTCTAATCTTCATGAGAATATGATGCTGCCTAAATTGGATACATTTGTTTTGCTTACAAATGAAGGACCTGGCATGGATAAGAGGGATGAACACTGGAGCAAGACCAAGCATGGAGATGATGGCATGCGCAAGGGGGTCAAGAACGGAGTTACAGGTGATGATTTCAGGACTTTGAAGCCACCATAAGGGGTGCATGAAGCCTTGGACGAAATATACAAGATGCCACTTCATAAATTTCGTCCAGAGGCTATTCTAGGGGCTGCGTCACCTTATTATTGGGCCAGGCCCATGTATTTTCGAAATACTTAAGTATAGGCTATTTTTAGAGTCCATATGTGTGGGGAAACAAGAGATAGGGTTGGTTTCGGACCCCTCCTCCAAGGGCCACGAAATTCCCCCCTCTTGCTCCATATATATAGCCCTTAGGACGTCGTTTAGACTTTGGGTTTTGTTTAGATTAATGTTCGCCATAGCTGCAACTTCGCGTACTTCGTTTGTGTTCAACGACCAGACAAAGGCGTCACAGAACCCCACCTTTATCAATAAAGCTTTCCTCTTATATTCGCAATATTCAGATTGCAATCTTAGTTTCTTGATTGTTCTTCGTTTGCTCACAGGAAACAAACCCTTGTGGTCAGGTTGATCGTGCTCCAGCATGGTCAATAACCCTCAAAAGTTGGTTTAGCGATTGCTAAGGTGCGATGTCTCGCACATTGGTAGTCGGATCGTCAAGGTCGACTCCCACCAAAAATGATAGCAACCATCTCATGGAAACATCGGGACACCTTCGCCTCTATCACGAGGTATCAAATTTTCAGGTTGCTTGGTGAGATTTTACAGTTTTTCGTAGTTTAGATCGAGTCTGTTCTTCATACCTACAGTCCACGAAAAAGCCAAAAACAATTAGGGTTAGTTCACCATATCCGAACCAGTCTGAGCCTTTGCATAGTATTTTCAGTATTTTGCTTTGTTGAATTTGCGGTTGCATCGTTGTGTCTAGTTGCTGGTCTTAGAGTCTAGTCTTTTAGAGTTTCGAGTTCTGGTCATAAGTTGTCACGCCGTCGCCGCACCATCATCATCGCCCCTGCCATCTACCACCACCGCTTATCCGCCACTGATCCGTCTCCATATACCACCACCAATCCGAGTTCCTTTCATATTAGGTTTGTTTTTGAGATTTGTCTAATTTCCGATTCGTGTTTCCTTGCCTGAGTAGGTTTCGAAAAAAAAGAGTCCGGAGACCCCGGGCAGTTTTTAGGCCAAAATTTTCGCAGGCAATTTTTTCCCTATGCTATTTTTAGGCTTTTCGGAGTCTTTTGAGCCATGTGCCATCAGTGATTTTTTGTCGCACTTTTTCATCGTCGCTGCCCTGATTTCCAAAAAAGGTAAAAAAATCATGCCCATCCTGTCAGTTTGACCTTGGAAGAGTTTTGAGACACTCGCCATTATAGTGATTTTTCGCAAAAAAAAGAGGAGCGCAAAAAAATAAACAGAGCAAAAAAAAATTCCAGAGTGTGCTTTTCCCTTCTTTACGTGCAGCGTCGTGATTTTGTTAGTGTTCTAGGCTCGCGTCTCTAGCATGATCTAGCCTAGGACCAGCACAGTACCGTCATTGAGCGTTTATACAACTTTGCATCTCTGAATTGATTATTGCTGACCCTTTTTGCTACCATATTATAAGCCTTCCCAGCTCCACATACATCTACGTCGTGCATTTGACTCTTCCTGGTAATCGCCCTATCCAAGCTTTGGGAGTTTTGACTACGACGGTTGCCGATCACCGCCTGCTGTTGGGTAAGAACTGGTAAGAATTTGAGATTTGCTTGACGGATTTTTGACACCCACCACCACCATTTGTTAGTAGTCTGTAGGATCATATTCTTGTGTGTTTCTATTGCTGTTAACCATGGCAGGATCACAAGCCGACGAGACTGACTGGGAGAACATGTCGAATAAGGAGTTGCATGATTTCAGCAAATGATGAGTGAACAAGTGCAAGATGTGCTAAACAGATTTGAAGAGGCCATGGAGAAGATAAATGGCATGGAGAAGACGTTCGAAACAAAGCTCAATAACAAGTTTAATGAATTTCTCGCGCGTCTTCAACCACCACCATCGGCTGCACCTAATGCACCTCTACAACAACAACAACAACAACAACAACAACAACAACAACGACGACTACCTCCACATCGCGAAACAGCCCTCTACCGAGCGAGCCTTCTCCCTCTTACGCCTGGCCAAACTTCTGTGGCTCCTGCTACTGATGCAGAGGAGGAGTATTATGCGGGAGATTACGAGGATCAGGTTGATCAAAATCAGAACTACGTGCAACCACCAGCACCACAACCACCAGGTCGCCCACATGCAAATAATGGCAATGGTAGGGCTCCCCCTCAGGTACAAGATCATGACCATCTCCCAAAACTGAAATTGAATATTCCACCATTTGAGGGTAGATATGTTCCTAATATATATCTTACTTGGGATTTAGAAATGAACAACGATTTACATGTTTACAATATCCTGAGGAGAGACGTGGTCCTGCTGCTGTTTGTGCTTTCACTAGCTTTGTATGTGTTTGGTGGTCTGAACATTCTAGATAATATCCTATTCCAACTACTTGGGCTGCTTTGAAAACTTCTATGCGTACTGGTTGGGTTCCACCATATTATCAACGTCAATTAATTCAAAAATTGCAGCGTTTAAGACAAGGAAAATATTCTGTAGAATATTATCGGGAATTACAAATTGGCATGATTAGATGTGGTATTGTTGAGGAGAATGAAGCTATGCTTGCACATTTTATGGGTGGATTAAATAGAGAGATTCAGACCATTCTAGAGTATAAGGAGTATAATAATATCACTCGTTTATTCCATCTTGCTTGTAAAGCTGCACGTGAAGTGCAGGATCAACAGGCATTGGCGCGAACTAACTTTTCTGCAGGTCGATCTTCATCATGGACACCACGTGCATCCTCTACTTCCACTACTCCAGCACCTCCATCAGGTGCCACCACCAGCCGTGACACAAGAAAGTAGGCACAACCACCACTATCTGCCAAGAGCACACCTGTTGGGCCTGCGCAAAGCTCTTCTTCTTATATGGCATCAACAGGGCACACAAGTGATATTATTTGTCTTCGTTGTAAGGGAAGAGGACATTTTGTGAGAGAATGAAAATCTCAGCGTGTGATGATTTCTACCGAGGATGGTGGGTATGAGTCAGCTAGTGACTATGATGAGGAGACTTTGGCTCTTATTACACATGAAGAACACGATGGAGATGATTCTGATCATGAGATGCAATACATGGCTGTTGAAGATGCTGACAGGTACGAATGTTTAGTTTCTCAACGTGTTTCGAGTGTGCAGGTTACACAAGCTGAGAAAAATTAGAGGCATAATTTGTTCCATACAAAGGGAGTTGTGAAGGAACATTCTATTCGCGTCATCATAGATGGAGGGAGCCGCAACAACTTGGCTAGCATGGAGATGGTGGATAATCTCTCTCTCACCACAAGTCTGCATCCACATCCTTACTACATCCAATGGTTCAACAACAGCGGCAAGGTTAAGGTAATATGTACCGTTCGTGTGCATTTTAGTATCTCTACATATGTTGATTATGTTGATTGTGATGTGGTACCTATGCAAGCATGTTCCTTATTACTTGGTAGACCATGGCAATTTGATAAAAATTTTGTACACCATGGTAGAAACAATCAGTATAGTCTTGTTCATAAGGACAGAAATATTACTTTGCTTTCTATGACTCCTGATTCCATTTTGAAGCCTTTGAACATGTTGAAGCCATTCAGTTTAAAGTTCATGGCTGCGGAGAAATCAGTAAGAAAGGGTGGCAGAAAGCGTCGAGGTGAAACATCAAGAGATCTGCACGATGACCTCTTAGAGCTGTACAAGACAGATCCAGAAGAGGATTACAATCAACGCAAGACACGAATCCAATGGATTCGACGATATTGGGCAGAACAGTGGTTCAAGTACAGGTTTGTGACCAAGGAATATGCTGAGAAGAATGCCATCAAGCAACCATGGGGAGACATCCTATACAGAAATCTTCAACCCAGGTCTAGAGATGAAGCCATTGAACAAGGCTTCTATCCCTGCATGGTCCATGGACCACAGCCTGCGGATGCTGACCCATCGTCATTGCTATGGTGTCATGACGACAATCTGTTCAAGCGCAACTTCCAGTTTGCCCAGAATTCGGCGAAGCAGAACAAGAAGTCATTGGGACTAGACTTCAACCCTAGTCCCTCTGCTCCCCGTGCTAATGGCACCCGCGAAGCTGAACCCAATCTTGTTGGGCCCTTCTACATCCTGGACGGTCTCATCACTCATATCATGGTTCAAGGGACAGCCGTGGATGAGCCTGCAAATGACGTTGAATCTGATGAAGCGCTTGCACCGCCGAAGCCAAAGAAACTGAAGCAGCCTAAAGCTTCAAACCTGCCTCAGCACCAAAAATCTCACGGGCGAAGCCACTGGCTACTGCACCTCCTGAAGACAGTGTGCAGTCTGAAGATTTGTCACGCATCTCCAAGCACTCGAGAGTCAAGATGCCTTTGCAACACACCAGCCAAGAACTGACTGCTGCTGCTATTCTGTGCAACGACGCCATTGATCTGTCTAGCGATGAAGATCTTGCAGATGACGCTCTTGAGCAACTGATCAAGAGCAAAGAAGAAGCAGAAATCTTCAATGATTTGCCTCTCTTTGACGTGGCAATCATTCACAACTTCATTGATGAGTGGTTTGACACGCCCAACCTCAGCTTTGAAGATCTGCAACTTCCAATTGGCCTCAGTGCTGCCTTCCATGGCGCCATTGCTTCAGAGCTAGCTCTAGCTCAGCGCATCGTTGAACTGAAGCAAAAGATCGACTTTGAGAAAGCTCAGTTCAAGAAGCACATGGCCAAGCTCAGCATGCAAGAGGTCAAAAATTTCAAGATCATGCTGCACGAGCTCAAAGAATCCTTTCTCAAGAAGCATGAAGAAGCTCAAGGTTCTCGTGAGCGCATGAAGAGCCTAGCTGACAAGAGTGTGCAAGCCTACAATGAGGCTGAGAAGCGCAAGGCCCTTGGTCGTCCTGGCATCGATCCCAGGATGGCTGCCAAGAAGAAGAAGAAGCCAGCTGTGGCCGAACCTGAAGCACCAAGGCAGGAAGCACATCCCATTGTCTTCCCAGCCAGCATGACTGGCTCGAAGCCAAAGGTCAGGTCAACCGCTTCAGAACTGAAGAAGACGAGGACTGCTGAGGCTGAAGCGAGAAAGAGGAAACATCCTGAAGCCTTTGTTGCTGCTCCCTCCAAGAAGAAGCGCAAGACCAAGAAGGATTGGGCAGCTCCCACAGAGCCCTTAGTTGTTGAACCTATCTCCATGGTTCGCCCTGCCGCTGAATATCAAGAGCGCCAACTGACTGTCCATGAGCCTGCTTCCACATAGGCTCATGAAGCTGAAGACATTCCAGCAGCTGATCCCACCGCTGCTGAAGACATTGGTCACCATGACAATGTTGAAGATGATGTAGTTCTTCCTCTGATCGAGCACCAACAGGTATCATCGCCTGTGCTTACGCACAATGAACTCATCAGCATTGGTCGTCCTCTGACGCCAATTGCTCAGGATGCATCATGGGCTGATCACCCACAACAACAAGTCACACCACCCCGGCAAGAAGAAGAAGATGACCTTGAGGCCCAGCAAACTCCGTCTCCAGAGGCGTCACCAGCGTTACGCAGGCTTCGCAAAGGACCAAGGTCTCAAGTCCCTCTTTCGAGTGTTCCAGAAGGAGAAGTGCCACACCAATCTGTTGCACGTCAAGTGTTTCCAGATGCCACTCCTACTGTGAATGTCTCCGAGTCTGAGGCTAAAGCTGCTGAAGAAATTCCGGCTGCATCAGCCGACGACACACAAGAAGAAGAACGTGTCCTTACTCCCCCCATTACTGAAGAAGCTATTCTGAAGGAGAACGTGTCTGTGCCCGACCCTCCAGCTCATCAAGTGGAGGTTGAGAATCTTGAGGCTGCCACCACCAACACAAATGAAGCCAATGACGTTGTCATGGCTGAAGCAAATGTGGAGCCTGCACCAACCAATGTGCCAGAAGTCAGTGAAGCCATTGATGCTACTGCTCTTGCGCCTGCTGCTGGTCCTCAGTTTGACTATCACGTTGAGCACAGGCCTCAGGTACAGAAGCCAATGCCAAGGTTGCCCAGGTTTCCAGGTCCTGCATCAGCACCCAGATCCTTTAATGTCAACGGCTTCAAAGCAGACAACACCTTCTTCAATAGCGCCAAGAACCCCTACTCAAGGGAAAGAATATCCTCTGATCGGTTCTGGAGCTATCCGCAGCGAAGTTATTACTCATGCATTCTGTACAATCAAGGTCGCATTTTCCCTCATATGTGTCTTGACACTGAAGCCATAACTGGTCTGCCTTGCTTGGAAGAAGCTCTGGATTGCTTCAAGGAGTCTGGATTGTTGCCTTTCGTCACCGACCAAGAGCATTGGAACAAAGAATTGCTGCTCCAATTCTATGCCACTCTACACATTCGTGGCTACAACAGAGATCCGAAGACTTGGGTCCTTGAGTGGATGACCGGCAATGTTCATCACGAAGCCAAAGCCTTTGATATCATTGAGCTCACTGGTCTGCCCACTCCTGGAGATCTTTATGAACCTGGTTGTCAGCTTCACAGTGCAACTATGGAGAGCATCTTTCAGAAGCCTGAACTGAACATGAGTCAGATGCTTAGCATGATGAAGCCTTTGCCTCCAGATGCTGCATATCCTAAGGAGTTCTTTGTTGAAGACCTTGAGTATCTGCCACACACTATCTATCACATTATCAGGCGAACTCTCTGGCCCATCAAAGGACATTCTCCACATGCAAAGCTGGAAGGTGCAATGAAGACTTTGGTATTTTATATTCTTCACGGCAAATGCTTCAATGCACAAGACTTCTTCATCCGCCAACTTGCTGCATCAGGATCTGATATTTTTGGCTTGAAGTTTTACGCTCCATGGATATTGCGGCTGATCAAACTACACTCAGCTGTCTCATATCAGCCCTCTTCTTGCAATCATCGGATCTTTCTGCCTGACGTTGATATGTCCGTTGAAGCCATTTATCCAGAGCCTGCCAAGGAGCCTCTTAGTCTTCAGAATGCTGAGCATCAAAGCTTCTCTCAAAACATTGAAGGAGTTGAAGCAGTCACTCGTGTTTATCCTCTGGCTGGTACTACATGTGCACCTCATCATGCCCTCACTAAAGCCACTGAAAGCACTATTGCCCAACGGCCCAAGAAGCGATCTCGTGTTCTCAATGAGCGAGAGCTTCTGGTTGCCCTTCATCAGAAACAGGATAGGCATCATGACTGGCTGAAGTGCCAAATGCAAAGCCTCTTGGTGGATGTCAACCGCATTCGCAATCTTGCCACCAAGAATGCCTTTGTTACCCATGAAACCTGTCGATGTACATGGAAAGGGCTGACGCTTATGTGCTCTAGAGATGTTTCAAGTTTGACTCTACACCTCCAAGAAGGACTGTGCTGCGACAAACTCCGTCTCTTGAAGACTCTGAGTTCTCTTCCTCCGTGGCAACTGTGAATGCCAGAGTGATCGAGGACGAAGACGATGCCACTTCACCTCCCCCTACTTCTACACGCATCGACACTGCTCCGAGTTCGTCTGCACCGCCGAACAACACCGACGACCTTGCTGCTTCACCTACTCCTCATGGGAACGAGTAGATGCTCTATGTCTTCAAACCTTTTTGGTCCTTACTGACAAAAGGGGGAGAAGCGTGTGAGTTTGATAGTCTTCAAGCGGGTCCATATGGGCGGTTGCTTTATGTTTTACCTAGTGTTTACAACTCTCATTTTGATTCATTTGGTTCTTTGAGTTGTAACACTTAAACTCGATGGTCGTCTGCTACTTATTTGCTATTCTGTGATGCGATGATAAATTCCGCATGTGCGACGATAAATTCCGCACTTAGATCATTTTGCAGACGTCCATTTTTCATTATGCATGTCATTATCCTCACATACTTTTCATGCATGATGAATTGTCATCATAAGTTGAAGAGGATCTCCACAAGTAGAACCTGCCATGTGCATTTGCATTCCAAAAGCAAATTACTTATATGCACATCTTCAGGGGGAGCCCTTGCAACTTATGAAGACAATTCCCTATCCTTTACAATTTCACATATTATATTCCCCGTTGAAAACTTCAACTAGTTTGTCATCAATCACCAAAAAGGGGGAGATTGTAAGTGCATCTAGTGCCACCCCTAGTTGGTTTTGGAGTATTGACGACAAACCTAGTTGAGGGACTAATGTGTTTGTGAGAATTGCAGGATAACACAGGTAGAAGTCCCTCATTGATTCGGTTTTCCTACCAGAGATGACCCCTAAAAATGTATGAAGGCATTGAAGTCAAAGGTGGTATGTGAAGACATTCACATTGAAGACTATGACAAGAGAAGACATCGTGTGAAGACTATGGAGCGCGAAGACTTAGCAGTTCCGTCGTTCTGTGTTTTTCTTTGTTGAGTCATAGGAACCACCGTACTGTTAAGTGGGGTCCAAGAGAACCAGTCAGAATGACTGAAGTGATGCTTAACCAAAATCCTATATCTTCGAGTGAAGACTATGAGAGAAAATCTTGTCCAGAGTTGGATAAGTCAGCTTTGCTTGTAGCCCAAGTAAAGTTGCTGTGTGTGTTTGAAATCTGACCGTTGGAACACGTGTCAGTTACTTAGTGACCCAGGGTCATTTCGGACAAATCAGGCCGGGTTGCCTAGTGGCTATAAATAGCCCACCCCCTACAACCATAAACGGTTGGCTGCTCAGAGTTAGAGTACGGCTTTTGTCGTTTGAGAGCAACCCACCTCAAAGCCTTTGAGAGAGAATTCCTTGCGAGGATAAAGCCCTAAACACCCAGAGCCAAAGTGTTAGGCATCACTTAAGTCTTCTTGTCTGTGTGATCTGAAGACTTATTACACTTGAGGACTGTGAATCCTCCAGCCGGTTAGGCGTCGCGTTCTGAGCATCCAAGAGTCATTGTGGATCGCCGGTGAACGAAGTCTATGAAGGTTTGGAAGTCTACCTTGAAGACTTACCAGAGTGATTGGGCGAGGACTGGGTGTCCTTAGCTCAAGGGGAATAAGGTGAAGACGAGGTCTTCTGAGTTGAATCTCAGCCTCCCTAACCAGACGTACAGTTGTCACAGCAACTGGAACTGGTCCAACAAATCATTGTCTTCAACGAGTCACTGGTTTCGTCCTTCCCTTCCCTTTACTTACTGTTGGTCCTTGTGAAGTCATCGTACGACTGCAACACCATTTGGCTTCACTGAGTGATTACTTGTTCAGATTGTCGATCACTAGCACTTTCAAGGTCGACTAGAGTCACCACCTCAGAGCTACATCTCCAGCACAAAGATTATTCCAAGCAAAGAACAAAGTCCACTTGAAGGCAAAGCGCAAGCATATTCGAAAATAAACCAAATTCGGATAAATCCTAAAGTTCCAAGCAGCAAATCAAAAGTATTCGAGCATCAAGCCCGAAGGAGTTTAACGGTTACAACAATCACTCGGCATTCTGAGGCAAATTTAAGGCAGATTGAAGTCTCATAAGTTTGTTCACTCGGCAGGAGGAGGGCTGGCAAGCTCGACGAATTCGTCCAAGTCGATCCCATCCGCGATCCGAGTGGCAGCAGCGATGAAAGTCTCCATGAAGGACTAGAAGTCATGCCTTTTGGTGTTAGCGACCTTGATCGCCGCCAGCTTGTCTTCACGAGCTTCCTTGCAGTGGACTTGCACCAAGGACAGCGCCACGTCAGCACCACACCGGGCGGAGGACTTCTTCCATTCTTGCACTCGGTCAGGGATCTCATTGAGTTGAGCCATCAGGGATTCCAGGTCATTTTGAAGCGTCGCCCTTGGCCAGAGCAATGAGTCGACTCGTGAGACTGCCTCCTTCAGACGCGCGAGGTAGCTTGTGACGTCGGCGACACGAGAGTCCAGTCGGAGCACGTTCATTGCAGTTTCGTCACAAACTAGAGAAGCGATAGGGTCCAGACCCGTCTCGACCTTTCCAGTTTCCTTGCCAAAGTCTTGGCAGAATTCTGCAGTAAAAAAAATGAGCGAGTCGACCGGACAAGATTTATTTGCAAACGTCAACACAGTCGGTTTAAAAGGAGTACCTTCCAGCATGAGATAGAGCTTCTTGGCAAGAGTCCTCAGATAAGCTTCCATATCGTTCCTCTTGTGGACCGCAGACTCTAGCTTTTCATTCAAGACAAGTTTGTCCTATTTAGACGAATCACTTCTCAGTTAGATTCATTGAGGCAGGACTTCAACTTGTTCACCTCCCCTTCCAGCGCTCCGACTGAAGCCAGCTTCTGGTCTGCAAGGGTAGTTTTATCTTTGGCTTCCTTCCGCGCAGCGGCGAGGTCCGAGTCCTTCTTCTCCAGAGCCAACTTCATTTTCTCTGCAAAAGAAGCAATCGGATCAGACAAGAGTTCGAAGAAATGTTTTAAAAAGACAGTCGACAGGCAGTTACCTTCCATACCAGCAGCTTCATCTTGAGCTTTCTTCAGATTCTGCTGGGCCAACTCCAAGTCGAGGTTGAGTTGCCTCTGCTTCTCCTCAAGTTCAGCAAACTTGGAAATGAGAGTACAAGAGTTCTGCAGAAGGCAAAAGACGTGTCAATCGACAAGATCAAAGGTTGTTTACTTCTAAGTGGATAAAACTTAAAGAGTTCACTTAGACCCCAGCCGACTGCACGCAGTCAACTGCGGTCTCGGGGACTACACCCAGCGGGTGCACTTGGCGTGCCCCCACTGATTAAGACCCAACTCGACCGGTCCGCCCAGATCAAGTAAAAAAAACTATTCAAACCCCGGCCGACTGCCAGCAGTCGACCGCGGTCTCAGGGACTACACCTAGTGGGTGCACCTGACGTGCCCCCACTGGTTCAGATCCCATTCGACTGGTCTGCCCGGGTCGAGTGGAAGAAAAGAAAGGAAAAAAGAACTCAGACCCCAGTCGACTGTGGTCTCGGGGACTACACCCAGTGGGTGCACTTAGCGTGCCCCCACCAGTTCAGATCCTACTCGCCCAGATCAAGTGGAAGAGCGCAAATACCAAAGACAACAAAACACCCAATGGGTGTACAGATTCGACGCAAACAACAGGAGATTGTATGGAAGAAAATATTTCAGATAGCATATCCTGACAGAACAAGGTCAGTCGAAAGTTTACGTACCTGGACATTGGCATGGAGAGCAGTGCTGGCGTCGTAAGAAGCCTGGCTATTCTCGTGCACCATCCTCATCCGCTCCATCATCACGTTAGCCTGATGGATGGCTTCCGCAGTCGCATCCGACTGGTTTTCCGGGACAGGGTAGCTGGTGAAGAAGAGGGCAGACGTCCCAGGTGCAGCCGCTTGGACCTCTGGGGCGTGAGATGGGACGACGGAAGGAAGCACCGGTACAGTCGATGGTGCGGGGCGCTCACTCGACAAGGGTACTGCGAAAGTTACAGAGGCCCCGCCCGCGTCTTCATATTGACGGATGGTTGGTGTTGTCATTTGTCCCTGCTGAGACGCCTTGCCAGCTGCTACCTTTTTGCTCTTTCTGGGCTTAGGAGCCACATCTTCATCGTTGTTTGGGAGATCAATCACGTTGGGTGGAGCTGCAGGGAAGATCAGTCGACCCCAAATAAACCACTCGAATTCAATCGACCAAGTAATCAAGAACAAGATCATAAGAGTTTTTACCTGGGTTGGAGGTAACCGCGTCTTCCATCTCGTCGTCTCGGTACTTGTAGGAAGAGGTTCCTAATGTAGCAGCACTGCAAACGTCCGCACTCAGTCGGTCACGTTCTGTTGCTCGAGTAGACAAAAAGAACAGGTCAGATGATTACACGGAGATGGTGGGGACGGTCACCTTGATCCTGGGTAAAGCCTTTGGCAGTTTGGAGGAGGAGGCCTTCGATGCTTTTGGCACTGGAGGCGGCACGGCCTTGAGCTGCTTCGGGGCCTTCTCAATCGGCGCTGGGGAAGACATTCGGGGGCGCTTCGAAGATTGCCCAGTCGGCGCGGTTGCCAGGTCCGGGGTGCTCTCCGGGTCGTGAGTGTGCTTGGATCTCCTCTCTCTGTGAGGAGGCGAGTCGACCTCTTCGTCATCAGTCGAGTCGTCGCTCTCCTCGTCCTCCTCGGCATCCAATTGCCACTCGCCGCTCTCGCGCTCGCTCGCTCCTTCCTCGACGTCTTTCCCCTGCACTCCATTGGGCATTGAGTACATATCAATGAGAGCCTGAAAAGACAACGAGCAAAAGAAATACAGTCGACCATCAACAAGGTGTCACACAGTGAATCGGGAAGATACTTGGCAAAGCAGAATCATACCTGTTCCGGCTGGCGCGAGTGGTCGAATGGAATCACCCTCCTGGACCCCCGGGGATTGTCTTTGTTGCTAGTGATTCCCCTCAGCCACTTCTCCAAGGTGTCTTCACTAACGTCCTCCGGGTGGATCCGAGTGGAGTCCTCGAGTCCCGAGTACATCCACATCGGATGGTCACGGGCCTGAAGCTGTTGGATGCGTCGACTGGGAAAGACCTCCAGCAGGTCCATCCCAGTCACCCCGTCGCGGACAAGTTGGACGACCCACTCGACCAACACCTTGACCTGCGCCTTCTCTTCTGGGACCACCCTCAAGGAGGAGGGCTTCTCCACTCGAACTAGGGAAAAGGGAGGAAGTCCAGTCGACTGGCCCGGGGTCGGCTGGTCCTTACAGTAAAACCAAGTCGACTGCCAGCCCCGGACCGAGTTGGGAAGGATCATCGCTGGGAAGGTACTCTTGTTCCTCCTCTGGATACCAAGGCCCCCACACATCTGGATCACGTGCATCCTCTCGTCACTCGGGTTGGCCTTCTTGACCGACTGGGAGCGACATGTGAAGATGTGTTTGAAGAGACCCCAGTGCGGTCGACAACCCAAGAAATTTTCACATATCGACACAAAAGCAGCCAGATAGACTATGGTGTTTGAAGTGAAGTGGTGGAGTTGAGCCCCGAAGAAGTTTAGAAAGCCACGAAAGAAAGGATGGGGAGGCAAAGAAAACCCGCTGTCGACATGTTTGGCGAGGAGAACACACTCACCGTCCCGCGGCTGCGGCTCGGTCTCGTTGCCCGAGAGCCGTGCCGATTTGTGGGGGATCAGTCCCCCCTCCACAGATCGTCGAGGTCATCCTGGCTGATCGTCGAGTGGATCCAGTCGCCCTGGATCCAGCCTGGCGGCAGGCCGGATCTTGACGACGATCCGCCCCGGCTGGTCCTCTTGCCCTTCGCCTTCGTGGTCGCCTTCTTCGCGTGCTCCAACGTCACCGTCTTCTCTTTCCCCATGGCGGCGGATCGAGTCCGAACGAGGTTGCAACGCTGAGAGCGGAAGCGAGCGCGGCGGAGAAGTCTGAGGAAGAAGGAAGAAAATGGGAGCGCGCTGTGCAAAGACCCGGTCCGGTGCCTTTTATAAGGTCATTCCCCGAGTGACTGACTGGTAGGCCTAGACGATCTAAACAAATCCCGCAACAGCCGCGCGCGCAATACGTGGCGAAAAAGGTGGCGTGGGGATCGAGGCGACCTGCCTAATCCGCCCCGATTACCACGGCCCTGCCCGTCTGGCGCGCTTCCCAAAATTTGAATCCCGCGAAATCTGCAGAGAGCAGAGCAACTTGTCATACTAAAAACATCCTCCACATATCATTCGGAACTCTACCGTGAAAGTTCACTCGACAAAAACTAAGAATGGACCAAGGCGACTGAAAAAGAAGTTGATGTTATATCCGCAGTTCATTGATCCAGAGCAAGATATACTCATAGCATGAAGAACGAGTCGGAAGTGTTCTCAACTCCTTCCTCACTCAAACCATGATCCATTCGGGGGCTAATGACGAAGCTATGTGCCTAGGGTAGGGTCATGGATCTCTCCAAGATAGCCTCCCCAAGGACACCTCTAAAAGAACCAGAAGCAGTCGAAGAAAAATCATCGTCCACTCGACCATAAAGCTATGTTCCACTCGATAGTCTTGAAGACACTCGACGATACAAGAAACCACTCGGAGTGTAGAAGGCCTAACGTCACTCAGGATGGCAATGGTCGGTCATTCACTCTATAACCTTAAAGATCATTTATATCTCTTTATTACTAGCGTTACCAGTAATGCCCTGCCTTAATGTACATTGAACCCCTTGTAACGTGGGCTGGCTGGGGTCCTGGCGCACTCTATATAAGCCACCCCCTCCTCTGGGACAAGGGTTCCCACCCCCTGTAACACATACGCGCATAATCCAGTCGACCGCCTGCAGGCTCCGAGACGTAGGGTTGTTACTTCCTCCGAGAAGGGCCTAAACTCGTAAAACTCGTGTGTACAACTCCTCCATAGCTAGGATCTTGCCTCTACATTCCTACCCCCCATTCTAATGTCATACTTAGAACCATGACATCTAGCCCATTGCATGGGTGGACCCGCACCACTTGACATCACATGACTCATGAAGAACCCGGGGTAGATTTAATACCAGGTTAATGAAGAAGCAAAGAAAATCTCAGAGACTTGTGTCCTGTCGCAGCGAGGTCAGGTTGCTCGCCTATGCATTGATAGGGCCTACCCCCAACGATGCCCGGTAGCACGTGTGGGCCAATCCCGGGGGGCTCCTATCAGGGCAAAAAACATCCACATTTGCAGACCGAACCCATGCACAAGAAGGGCCACGATCGCGTACTCAAACACCAAGGCATGGCATCAAGTCAAGCCAGAAAAGCCACTCTTCGTAAGATCAAGGAGAGCATTAAGAAGAACAAGATAGCTGTGGGCCGCACTGGAGGGGTCAAGGCCGCACCCAAGGACGAGCCTAGACTTACCCCGGCAGGCCTGCCGGAGCCGCCAAGATCAAACCCCGCCAAACTACTTCAACAAGGAACCTTTACCAAGGCACCACCACCCGACCTCACCGCACCCAAGTCACTAATCAGCATGGTGTCACAATGTTAAGCCTCTAGGTGGATTCTGTCGAGCATGTGCTAGTGCCAATGAGAAGAGATTAGCTTTATTGACACATATCCAGGAGGCGTGTTAAGATGATAAGAAGAGGGCGATAAGCGACGCGACAGGCTTGACGGGATTCACCCTTGACACGACACCTAGCGGTGCATTTAATGCATTTTGTCCGAACTGCCAGAGTTAGGTATGATAGCACTATTAGCTATCTAACCACACCCAAATGACTGTTTTGCTACTGTGGTCACCCCTTAACCTATAAAAGGAGGCCCGAGGCAACCAAGCAAAGGGTTCGAACACTTCAACCGCCTGTACTTGTAAGCTCACGCCACTCTTCCCAAGGCATCCTTGTCGGGCTAGAGTGCGTCAAGCTTACGTCTACCTCCAGATCAATCCAGCAAAGCAAGAATAGGGTTTTACACTGCAAAGCGGCCCGGACCTGGGTAAAAGAGAGGGAGTCCATCGTCGGACTGTCCCCCATTGTTTCTGCTCTCTGTGCAACGCGGCCGTCCCAATGCCGAACCACAAAGGGGCACCCCTGCCTCATAGGTGATCATGCTTCCCTGCCGTCACTGTGGAGTCCCATTTTGTGGTCTGTCACACCCCTCCTGATGAACAGGACCGCGTTTAGATGGTAGGTGATCCAACACAAGTATGTTTCCTCTATTCTGCGGTACGCCACACCCCTCCCGTTGAACAGGACCCCATTTTGACCGTCGGCGATTAACAGAAGTTTGTTTCCTCTGGTTTGTGGTATGCCATACCCCTCCCGATGAATAGGATCCCATTTCGATCGTAGGAGGTCGAATAGAAGGTCATTTCCTCCGTTTTGTGGTACGCCAGGCCTCATTTCGGTTGTTCCATTCAAGCCGGTTGGCTCCCGATGAACACAACGCATTCAGTTGCCTCCCGATGAACAAGACGCAGTTTCTCGGTTCCGACCCAGCCGGTTGGCTACCGATGAACAGGACGCCATTGCTGTTCTCCGCTGCCTCTCCATGTACAAGAGCCGTGGCCGTACGTATGCGCGAGTAGGCGTTTGAGACCCCGCCTGTATGTACATACGTGGTCGTATTTTTTGCCATCTGGTTGTACGTACGTATACACAATTTAGACTGGACAACCTGAACTGCTACGTCGGGGGCTCTACTACTACACGTCCCGCTGCTTGCCCAGCCACGGTTCCTCGTTGCAGAGAGATCGATCGACCAATATGTACGTACACATTCGCAACGAGACACACAACGCTACGTACACTTCGATCGGGTGGGTCCCAGCTATCAAGGAGGATAATGATGCACTTCCTTGCATGTGAAGATATAGTTGATGGGTCCCAGCTGTTAGCGGGGAGAACGATTTTTTCACGCCAAATATGGGGGAACTTCCTTGCATCCGAAGATATAGCTGGTGGGTCCCAACTGTCAGCGGGAGGGATCATTTTGTTCGCGCCTAATATGGAGGCACTTCCTTGCATCCGAAGATATAGCTGGTGGGTCCTAGCTGTCAGGGGGAGGGATAAATTTTTTCGCGCCTAATATGGAGGCAATTACTTGCGTCTAAAGATATAGCTGGTGGGCCTAACTGTCAGCCTCACCGCCTTAAGTCCTCTTTTGATGGCTGTCATTTGTTGACCATGTTGACCATGCCGCGCCGATAGCACCAAGGCGGTGGATGATGGCGAGGCCTAAGAAGCGAACGACGCAGAGCTGGAAAGATGTGGCAATGGATGCCCACGCGGAGGGGAGTACAAGGGTTGACTGCTTCGGCTGTGGTGTGAGGCATCCATCACCGTTGAATAACACGAGGTGTGGGTGAGTAGAGGTATGGCATGGCTAGTGGTGGGAGTAGTGTGGGGCGGTGATGCCTATGCGGCAGCACAGTCGGCCACGGGAGGCGGGAGCAGACGGTACGACCGGAGCTGGTTTGGGCGGCTGGAACAAGCAGATTAGAGGTTCAAGAAGCAGCACGGCGGTTGGATGAAGATTCAACGGTCACTGCTGCTAGAATCGGTTGTTGACTAAGTTGACAAAGCGATGCATATGCGTCAACTTAGTAGGCCCGCAAGTTAGCCTCCAAATCAGGTGGGTCCCAGCTAGTAGCGGGAGGAATCATTTTTCTTGCACGTAATAAGGAGGCACTTTCTTCCGTGCGAAGATGTAGCTAGTCGGCCCGAGCTGTCAGGGAGAGGAAACTTTTTTCTGCGTGCAGAGATGTAGCTGGTGGGTCCAGCCTGTCAGTGGGAGGAATCATTTTGTTTCGCATAATAAGGAGACACTTGCTTGCGTGCGGACATGGACCATGTGGGTCCCAACTGTCAGACGCTCCATGTACATCCCTCTTCTGATGGTTGTTGTTTATTGACTACGTTGACCACGCCGCATCGAGAGCACCAACAGGTGGACAATGGTGAGGCCTAGGAAGGGAACGACCCGGAGCCGGGGAAGACTCGGTAGTGGTTGCCGACGCGATGGGGAGTACAAGGGTTTACTTGTTTGGCTGTCGTCGCCGAAAAATAACTAGAGGTGTGGGTGAATAGTGGAATGGACTTGCCAGCGATGGAGTAGGGCGGGGCGGTGCCGCCTGTGCGGGAGCACAACCAGCCACGGGAGGAGGGAGCAGGCGGTGCCACCGGCGTTGTTTTGGGTGGCTGGAGCAAGAAGGTTAGATATTGAAGAAGCACCACGGCCGTTGGATTAACATCCAATGGTCACTGCTGCTAGAATCATTTGTGGACTAAGTAGACAAAGCCTTGCATACACGTCAACCTAGTAGACCCACAAGTCAGCGTCCAAATTTGTCCCTAACAGTATACAGCCCAAAATTTCTAGCCAGATTCAAATTAATTTAAAAATTAAAAATACCTTAATTTAAAATCCATTGAAATTTTGCCCACACAAAAACAATGAAGTTTAAAATATTGAAATTCGAAAGAACAATTTGCTGTATTTTTTCATTTTACAACCCATTTGTTATTACTAATAGCCCATTTTCTAGCCAAGCCAAATGCATCCCTCCTCGTCTTGAAAGATTTCGGGCCCAGTAGGGTGTAGAAAAGCAAGTAGGGCTCCGTTGGGTATTCCAAAAAAACAAAATAGCTGGGCTAGCCATTTTCAGAAAGAAAAAAAACTGCACTGGTCATGTGGTAAACATATGAAATAAAAGCCTGGGCTAGACGGGCCACAACACCTGCACAACCTAGTTGATACCCTGCTCCGTCCTGAAAACAAGAAAAATACCACGTGAGCTGCTAGGTCCCGGGTGTGGGCCACTCCTTGTGCAGTTAACTCGCTTATTGACTACGTTGACACGGGCATGAGACCCAGATGTCAGGAAACCATCAGGAGGAACCATTTTGTTCTTGTAATAAAGGAAGCACTTGCTTGCCTACTGCCATGATCCTAGTGGGTCCCTATTGTCATCCTCACCATGTACAGTCATCTCCTTATTCCTCTCAGTTGCTGACCATGTTGAGAACACCGGAGGGCGGTGCCACGGCGAGCAAACCAAGGCGGAGGACAATGGTGAGGCCTCGATCGGGAACAAATGGGAGATGGGGAAGATGCACAGAGTTTCAGGGTGCGATGTGGCCGCGATGCGTGCGCGGTAACACAGCCAGCCGTGGGAGGTAGGAGTAGGCTATCTCGCTGGCGCTGGTTTGGCTTTGGCGGCTAGAGGAAGAAGAGACTGAAGAAACACGTCAGATGTTGAATGTCAATCCAACGGTCAAGGTTAGCACAATCGTTTATTGACTAAGCCGACACCATGTAGCATACTTTTTTATAGGAAGAAAAGAAAAAATTGGGCTCATTCACCAGATAAAATTCCCGAGACTGCCATCGTTTGATCTTGCGTCGCAACTAAAACTGCCAGGAAAATGCGCTCGTTTGCCATCCTCCTCCCGGGGAACGTGCGCCACATAACATTCCCAAAAATCAAAGACTTGAGAAGGCGTACAGAACAAGCTAGTTGTAGCGCCCAAGATGCGATCCTATCCCAATCATGTGATGAATTCATGATTGGGGCACAACCACATTTCGAGCGCATAGCAAGGTGGATATCATTACAACATACCATGTACTGAATAGATGAGAATACAAAATAAAGGCTTACATCGCCACAAGCTACAACATGAATACATATCAATCATCATACAAAAGAGCAGGATCCGACTACGGATGAAAACAAATGAAAAAAGAAAAACAACGTCCACCCTGCTAATCCCAGGCTCCCCGACCTGGAACCTAACCCTTGATCGAAGGAGAACTCCAAACAAGCAAGCATCGTACTCGCGTCAGACCATCGCTTTACCTGTACCTGCAACTGTTGTTGTAGTAATCTGTGAGCCACGAGGACTCAGTAATCCCATTACCATGGGTATCAAGACTAGCAAAGCTTAATGGGGATGGAATGGATAAGTGGTGAGGTTGCTGTAAGCGACTAAGCATTATATGATGGCTAACTTACGAGTACAAGAGTAAGATGAGAAACTACGCAACGGTCACAAACTAGTAATGATCAAGAAGTGATCCTGAACTACTTACATTCAAACATAACCCAAACTGTGTTCTCTTCTTGACTCACTCGAAAAGAGACAGTCAAGGTTACACACAAAGTTGGTGTATTTTAATTCGAATCTGGTGTCAAGTTCTCTACAAACGGATATTAAAAACTCCCATATGCCACATAACCGCGGGCATGGCTCTCAAAAGATTAAACCCTGCAGGGGTGTCCCAACTTAGCCATGACAAGCTCATGATCCGCGGAGACAATCCTCCATCGCGGGACCCTTCGATCAGACTCGGAATCCTGATGCACAAGACATTTCGACAATGGTAAAACAAAACCAGCAGGACCACCCAGTGCGTTGATACCCCGATAGGAGCCGCGCGTATCTCATTCTTAGGACAACACCATCTATGCAAAGTGGACGATAGCCAAAATACCATCGAGTTTCCCCGAGGTGGCACCACCGAGTGCTAGGTAGGTGGACCAACACTCGTGAGGAGCTCTGGCCCGGGGGGTTGATTAAGAGACCTCGGGGCCGGCAAGTCCCTATGCAAGTATTAGTTGTTATTAGGCAAATGGTATAACCAATGTTGGGCCTTGCTGGAAGAGTTTTATTCAAAGCGAACTGTCAAGAGGGGCCCATAAACCCTCATCGTGTTAGGGACGCAAAATCGAGGAACATAAAACCGGTATGACGAAAACTAGGGCGGCATGAGTGGAACAAAACACCAGGCAAAAGGTCGAGCCTATATGTGCATTAATTAAATAAAAGATATTGTGATATCCCATGATACCCATGAATCCATGTCCCAACATGGAACAACCTGCAACTAGCAACGGTATAAGTGGAGCTAAGCAAAGTGGTAACATAGCCAAACAACGGTTTGCTAGGATGGTGGAAAAGGTTAGAGGCTATCATGGCAATTTGCAAGGCTTGATAAACAAGTGGTAGGGTGCGACATTGCGATAGCATCGAGACAACTAGCATAGCAAATACAATAGTGAGATCCAAGGTGACGGTCATCATGCCTGAAATCCCACTAGGAAGAAGACTGAATCCATGAAGAAGACGAACCCACCTAGTCGGATCCTCACAATCGCAACGTTACCGGAACTATCGAGAAGAAGCACAACCGGAAAGAAGCAAACAACATGGTAAACACACAAACATAAACATGACATGATGCAGAACCAAGTGTGATGCATGTCTGGTTTAATGATTCATGTCATGGCAAAGTGCAACAAACAACACTACAAATTAAGTGGAGCTCAATACGCAACAAGTTGCATATTGACGAAACACCACATTCAATCATTTAGTTCACTCCCGTGTATGCTACCCATCAAAATTAAATGTTGGTTAACATGGCAAGAGGTGAAACATGATAAAACTACCTATCTAGGCAAGTTTAAATGATGCCGGAATATCAAACAACAATTCCGGAAAATCCCCATATGCATATTTCGAATTTGGTACTGTTCTGCCCTATACATAATTTTAGAGTTGTTAATCATGCAAAGTAATGCCACCATGTTAATCTATGCATTTTTACACCCCATTTACATATAAAGAACATTTAATTTGGAGCTACGATTATTTAGTTATGAAATAAACCATTTTAACATGACATTTATGCAAAATTAATGCAAACAACAAGTTAAACATTTTTAACATGGATGAAAGTTGCATATTGTGAAACTAGATGAAGTTCTAAGCATTTTACATATTTACTTTGTTTTAATTTGATGCATGATTTGTGAGATATTAAATGCATGAACATTAAGGGGTTTTTTGAAAAACTGTAGTTCCTGAATAATTGCTAAAATCACAGCGGCATAAAAAACATATATGGGCCGAAAATGGGTGAGCACTGGATACTAAGGAGTGCACGGGGCGAGGTTCAGGCGGGTGGCTCACCATGGGCCAACTGGGCCAAAAGCGGAGTGGGCTGAGCGCGACTGCCTGGCGATCGAGGCGAGCGAGCACCTCTCGCTCGACCTGGTCAATGAGCAGGCGCGCGGGCGAACAGAGGAGGCTTCGTTTGGCGGCGCGGCAAAGCAGGGCAGCGCGGTAGGAGGCAAGCACAGGCGGAGGCATGGGGAAAAGCAGCGGTGCCGGATCTGAGTGGAGACGAGGGCCGACGTCCGTACTCCATGGAGGGCAGTGGCCTATGCTGTTTCCTGAAGAAAGAAAAGACAGAGGGAGGATTCAGAGAGGAAAACAGGGAGGGAGATGGCATGGGCGCGATGGGGCCTGCCTGGGGTTGCCGGTGACGACGAGGCCAGTTGCCAGAGGCGCGAAGGCGAGGCCGTGGTTGAATGAGGAGAGGTCGGGGATGGCTGGATCCGGCCGGAGATGAGGCGTCGGCAGCAAACTCGAAGGCCGACTATGCTGCTGTTGCTCCATGGCGTTCCTGCGAACCGGAGAAGAGGGAGACAACATGTTCAGAGAAGAGATGAACCAGGGGAAGGGAGAGAAAGGAAAGTGAGGGGGCGCGACGAGCTGTTACTGCTGGTGCTTGGCGGCGAGGTTCACCGACCTGGAGTTGTTGTTGCGGCGGTGCTCATAGCTCCGACGAGGTGCGATCTAAGGGGGCGCACGGGAGGTCCAGGGTGGAGGCGGCTCCCGAGAACGATCCTGAATGGAGCAGGGGCATCTCCTCTAGCACGGGAGGTTGCAGGAGAGCTCAATGTGGGAGGCTTGCCTCGATCCAAATCGAATCAGGCACCTAGGGGCATTGGCTTTGTGGCGGTTGGTGGAGGTTGCAATGCGATGGAGAGCAGTTGTGGTAGCGAGGCTGTGAGAGGTGGATGGCAAGGGTTGGTTGAGTGGATCGGGATGGGATCCCGAGGAAGATAGTGCGACGGCGGCTAGGGTAGGATACCTAGAAAATAGGGTTTGGTTTGATCTATATAGCAAGTGGATTTTTGGATGGGGTCATTTGGTCCCTCCGATCATAATCGAACGACCGAGAATAAAATGCTAGGGGAGTTCAAACAATGAACTGAAGATACGTTAGGGGTGTTCGGGGATGATCCGGATCCAATGGTGATGACTGAGCGGGTCGGGTTCGGGGAAGTTTCGCACGCTCAAGCGAGGGGGGTAGTGTAGAGAGGTTAGATGGTTTGACAAGAGGGAATAGAAAACCCGGTTGGTCTTGGAATGGTCAACGATGAGAACAGAGAGGATCGGCAACTACGAACAGATGCAAGTTTTGAAAACATGACGGCAACGGAGTGCCGGTGCAATGCAAATGATGACATGATGAATGCAACAAACAAATAAATCACACGGCGACAACGAAATAAATGGAAGGCTTCTGGAGCGCCGATCTCGGGTCGTTACAAGTCTCCTCCACTTACAAGAGGCATCGTCCCGAGATCTAGGGACGACAACCGGAAAGAGGAAGAGAAGAGGTATAACTAAGTTGCTTCTTGGACAAATGAGTGAAACCAATGAACCTTGAGAGGTTAAACAATTTCAAGAAAAGAATACATCGGATATGAATGAAGTTGAAAACACTTCGTTTGAAAAGAGGAACAAGGAACATTTCGAGAACCTTGTAGGTTGCAAACACGTGAATCAAGAGCTCAACGGTCACAAAAGAATTTAAAACCGCTCCGGTTGGGAAGAGAAGCAAGGTATACAACAGAATTTGGGCAGCGCTCCGGTAGAAAGAGAAGGAACTTGATAAGATGAAAAAAGCTTGAAAATAGGATGCAACAGTCCGGATAAATGGATAAGCACGAAAAGAACATGATCTTGGCAAAACAAGATGATGGGTGAAGAGAGCAACATCACAGTGCCTCCGGAACAAATGTAAGAATGGAATCAAAAGAACGGAGAAGAAAAGAACATGTTCTTCCTCAAATGAATTTGAGAGAGCATCCTTAAAAGAAGGATTGAACGGAGTTGTTGGAAGATCAATACGAAAGGATATGTTCCTCGTGGGCTTATGGAGACATCTCAAAATTATGAGGTGAGCTTCTACCACCAACAGAAACAAATGATTGATGTGTTGAGAGGAACAAAGAGATGAAAAACTCCTTTCGCTGAGAAGATATGAGAAAACTTGGATCATTGATAATCACCACAATAGCAACATTCCTTAGGGAAGGCTCTAGGTGAAATATAACCCAAGATAACTCCAATAAAGAGGTTAATTGGTTGAAAAGATCTCCTGAACGAAGAGAAAATGATGGATTTAAATATTTCACTCTTGAAAACTTGTGAGACATGAAACACGAAGGGAAATTATCAAGAATGACATAACACCACCTCAAAAGATGAGATAGGAAGAAGTGCACTTCGGATGAAAGATGAAGAATGCTTGAACTCCTCAAAACAAAACATGTGTTGACCACCATGTTTATTTTATAGTATAGCTTGGCGGATCTTAACTTCGAGAGAAATCTTGAAGAACAATTGAAGAATGAAAGGAACCCTTGATGAACCACCATGTTGAGCCTTCGTGGGAACTCTGGTGATAAAAGAATGACCAAACGAAAGGAAAGTTGAAAAGAACTCTGGAGGAGCCTTCCAATGATTTAGATGGAGCTTCGCACAAGATAACCGAGAAAAATTGGAACTCCGGAAACTAAAGATGAACAACTTAAACCGAGATATAGATATCCTGAACAGACTCCGGAAGAAGGAATTAAACACTTGGATGAAACAAGAATAAGAATTATGTTATGTGTATCCTTCATCAATTTAAATTGATGACAAGCAACGGATTTGACATACTACTTATTCTCATTGAAAAGGATTAAAGAGAGATATAGAGAAAATTTGAGGAAGTCTTCAACGAGTCACCGGTAGGATTTGGAAGAACAAATTAATTGATACGAGAACAAAGGAAGAGGGATCTCAAACGAACCACCATAGAATTGAAAACGAACGAAGCAAAGGGAACGAATCACCGGGAAGAATTAGAAAATGAACGAATATGCTTGAGTGAATTTAGATACAGGAGAATGAAGAGATGACAAGCCGACTAGAGAATACTTGAATGATGCTTCGTTAAGAATGGGGAAACGAGAGCAGAAAGTTGTGAATGACGAATTCTTCTGGAATGATGGCCTTCGGGGAATCGAAACAAAAAAACCCTAAAATACTCTAGATGGGCAAGAAAAGAACTTCTGACAAACAAAATAATTTGAGAGGATAGCATGAAGCTAGAACCATGAATCTTTGAGAGCCGCATATGATTTGGAGGAAAAACTCGTGTTCAGTCTTCAAATGTTGAGAATGATGGTGAGAAACACCATGACAATTGATGAGACACTCCGGAACAATGAAGAATAGAAATGTTGAACCAATGATGAAAAGAATTTGGAAGTGATCTACAAGGAGGCATCTGACTGATGAGAATTCATTCTTAGGTCAAAGTTTGAAAGAATTTGACAATCGCTCTGAATAAATTAGAAGAGTCAGGTAAGATCCTGGGAAAAGACCTATGGGTTAGGGCCCACTCAAAAGAAACATCTTGAAACAATTGATTGAAATGGGGGATTGTACCAGTTGAATTAAATGGCTTGAATGAGATAACAACCTCAAAATAGTTCGAACGGCTTAAAAATGGAAACGTGAATCTTTTGAGATATCTTGAGCACTCCGGGGCAAATGAATAGGGAGATGAGAATGATTTAGAGGGCCTTGTGTCAGGGATATACCCCGCGGCGTAAACTGGCCGGAAGTATAACCCGGCCGGACTACGCGTTTCATTGGTAAACCGCCAGAGGATTGGCGGTTTACGTGATTGGCGGTTTACATGTCTGGCGGTTTACGTGTCTGGCGGTTCACTGGTATGACGATTCACGAGCTTGAAGACTCATTGGTGACCCGGCGCGTGTTCCGGACGGATGACAAGGCCCAAGGCCCAGCATGCCGGTTTATGTTAATGGTGGGCCGGTTTAAGAGGAAAGGCATGAGGAACATTATCTTACAAGGAGCTAAGACCTGGACTTGTATCCGGTTTGTATTAGAGATAAACTAGTCCTAACCCTAATAAGACTCTACATGTAACCCGCCCCTCCAACATATATAAGTAGGGGCAGGGCTCCCCAAAAGGACAAGATTCACAAGTTCCACAAGTTGGACAAGTTAGGTTTAGACAATAGCTCTCGAGATAGAGCACTCTTGTAATCGTGATCATCATCATCAATATCAATGAAGCAGGATGTAGGCTTTTACCTCCACCGTGAGGGGCCGAAACTGGGTAAAACGTCGTGTCTCTCGTCCCGCTCAACCCCTCTCAAGCTACCAAATAGATGCGTTGGCCTCGCGACTAAGTCCTGACACTAAGGACATCTGCCGTGACAATTCCACGACAGTTGGCGCCCACCGTGGGGCTTGCACATGGTAGTGTTGAGTTTTTGGAGGGCTCTCTTCCGGGATCGAGAAGATCGTGATGTAACTGGATGAAAGAGAACCGGCGCAGAAGGATACACATCGTCTCCGTGATAAGCAGTCGGAGCAATATACGAGAGTGAGACTAAAGAAATTAGGGTTTTTGCGTTCTGTGCACCGCCGATGCGAGACGATCAGTCCGAACCGACGGGAGATTGGTTTCGCCGGGTCCACAAGCTGTCAAGTCACAGTTTCCATCGAGATGGCCAAAAGTTTTTTCCGCTGTCTGATCCGCCAAGTTCTGTAAGTTACAGGCTCAAGTCCAGAGGGTGTTTAGTACTGCTAGTCCGCGGGGTACACAAAGATGAATCAAGTGGAGATCAAAACTAGTACTGCTACCAGGTGATTAGACAAATCACTGCTCCTGCTGCCGCCAGGCCGGGGGCAGTCTGTTTCCTCATAAAAATCAAATACTACTCTGTGTCCTAGGTATAGGCCAAAACAGCAGAGCAATGTTTGCAGAGAAATCAAGGAATAGTACTACTACCTATTTGGATGGGAAGGAATAAGACAAGAGGCATGCACCAAAATCAGTCAAGTTCATCACGTGAATCTCCCAATGGCCTGTTTCATGTCCAGCTTAAAAGAAAAGGAAAAAGGGAGATTACGACCTGGACGACACGGATATGGACAGCCAAACTAACATCGATCAAGATGAGGATTTGAAACGGGGTCAGAATCGGACTCCGCCGTGGCCTGCTGACCCTGAGCCACCTGGCTGCTCGCTTATATTATTGTGACCCGCCCAAGTGCACGCCCGTTTTCTTGAGCCAGCCCATACTCCGTTGACTCGTCATGAGTCGCCACGATTAAATCGCCATTGCCAACAATGCGCCTGCCGCGAGATGAGCCGTCAGGGATGTGTTGAGCCGCCCCTCCCTCTGCACGCACTTATGCCGAAAAGACCGGAACTGCGGTGATGAGGGACAGTGGCTACAAACACTACTGCGGCTAGTACGTTGCATAATGTTATCAGTACTAATTCCTACGTAAATATGCTGACGTCATCATCAACTTGGCGGCTGAGTATCATTCAGACGAATCAGGTGATATCTATCAAAGTTTATTTTTCTTAACACATTGTTTTTATCAAAGAACAATTACTTGGTCTATGCTATTTTTTCGCAGGACCATTATTCCTCACAAAAAGGTCTTGCAAAAGGGGCGTGAGCAGATATTATTTTTTGCACTAGCGCTCATCCTGCGCAGGTTGCTACCCCCGCTACATCAGCACACGCGATTGACTTATTGTTCGCCCCTGCGGCCGATTCTCTTGCCCACACCGGTTTATAACGCTGCGGTCGACTCGCTGTCCGCACCGGCTTACAAACGTCGCGGCCGACTCACCCGTCCGCACCGGTTCATCCGTGAGCGACTTCAATTTCACCCAGCGATCATCAATCTCATGACGGATTATTTCCGGCCTGGCACATTAGGTGATATCAATCTAAGATATATTTTATTGGCATATATTATTGTTGTCAAAGAGCAGTTTATCTTTGCCTTGGTCTGCACTATTGTTGATGCAGGACAATGTGGTTAACTCACCCGCGCCGGTTTACAGCACTGCGGCCGATTCATCTGTCCGAGCCACCTCTAATACTGTGGACGTCTCTACCGTCCGTTTATTGCAGCCTGGTTTACATCGACACGCCAGGGCCGCACCTGTCTGCATGAGCTATTTATTGAGTATGAACAAGTCACAGCTTGGGTAGCCCGGTTTTTCTTTCAACAATTTGGAGGCAATTATTATGTATTATCAGCCATCGTCTGCACTGGATGGTTCAATGGACATGCACACAAGTCGCCGCCACTACAATTTGGTTAAACTTCAAGGAGCTAGTTGGAAGGAACCATTGGCCGAGTTGCTGACACGGCTCATACGGGATCATTTATAACCCGCCACAGTCACCTCAACCTTCTGTGGATTCACATCATGCTATCAACATCAATAATATACAAGTTATGCCGGTTTATATCACGGTCAAATATGGAGAGTCTCAAGCCAACTCCTCGAGGCACCTTTGAGACTCGGGGGCTACGATGACATGACTCAGCAAATCTTGCCAGTTTCAGCCGGTTTAAGAACCCCAGGACGATGGAGGGAAAGATAACCCAGTCCTGGAGGCTACTGTTATATTGATGAAAATTTAAAGGCCGTCAGAAAATTTCCAGTTTAGAAAGTATATGACAGTTACAAAATCCCGGCTCAAGGAAGAAGATCCGGGTCATCAGAAAGGATTCCGGTTTAAAATCCGACTCAAGGGAAGTCAGTATGACTGCAGCTCTCAAATATCCGGTTTACAGTCCGGTTCAAGGGAAATCTGTTCTCCCACAAAGCTCTGAAGCGCTCAAATCCGGTTTAACATGTCCGGTTCAAAAAGGAATTAACTTCTCCAAAGTTCGAGTTTAAAGGCCGTCAGAAAATTTTCCGGCTGAAAATGAAGATTCCGGTTTAAAATCCGGTTCAAGGGAAAGATGTCTCCCACAAAGCTTTGAAGCTCTCAATATCCGGTTCAAGATCCCGGTTCAAGAATAATTTATCTCTTGCAAAAGGTTAAAAATTGCCAAAGAGGATGTAACACCCCGGATATGATTTTCCCAATATGTACTTCAACTCTTGCCGTTTCCGGCGTTAAGTTATTTTATTTTCTCGGGTTCGGGTTTTTGTCTCCATGTGTTGTTATCGTTGTCATGCATCTCATATCATGTCATCACATGCATTGCATTTGCATACGTGTTCATCTCATGCATTCGAGCTTTTTCCCCGTTGTCTGTTTTGCATTCCGGCGCTTCGTTCTCCTCCAATGGTCAATTCTACCTTTCTTTCGTGTGTGGGGATTAAACATTTCCGGATTGGACCGAGACTTGCCAAGCGGCCTTGGTTTACTACCGGTAGACCGCCTGTCAAGTTTCGTACCATTTGGACTTCGTTTGATGCTCCAACGGTTAACCGAGGGACCGAAAAGGCCTCGTGTGTGATGCCCTAAATGCTGTTGGAAGAGTGCTATTTGAGATAATTGTTAGATCTGCTACTCCAATTAGATATTTGTCATTTTTGCCATGATTATTGTGTGCATGATATGGCCCTGAGCTCTACATGAGTTTTGTTATATGTTTTGCCATCTATCCATAGGTGCAATTCATGTATTTTTGTGATGTGTGTGGTGACTAGCACAAGCTTGCAAAGTGGTGCATTCGTTAATGCTGATTTCAGGGACTTGCATTTCCACCAAGTCCTTGATCTGTTTATCTCAACATGCCATATGTTCTTGTTGTTTCCTAGTGATCCGTGCCTCTTTTGAGGATGATTAGTAAGGATGTTTTGTTAATCTTGTAGTGATCTATCCATCCATGTCTTTGTTTGCAATTACGGAGCACCCTAGCTTGACTCAATCGAGCTCTACTTTTGTCATTTCGTGAATCTGGGCAGATTGTCTACTTGTTAGCAATTTTGCCGAGGATGTTGTAGTTGATCCGTGCATGCTATGTTATTGTTCTTGCGATGTCTAGCTTGTATTTTGTGTATTCTTGACGTGTGTATGCTTAGTTTGTCATGACTTGCTCTGTAGTGAGTGCATCGAGCTCGTAAACATGCCTACTTGATATCTGTTTCAGCATGCTCCAGTTTTCACCAAGTCTGAGAACTGATTATGTTTTTGCCATGTTCACATGCTTGCAAATGTATTTTCTGATCCCTTTTGGCTCAAGGTCACTAAGGGAATTTTGTTAATCTCTTTGAGTAGCTCCATTCCATGCTTTACCTTGCCATGTTAAGGTCCTGTAGAATATAGTTTTCATGCTCCAAAGTGTGCTATCTGATCTGAAATTCCACACAAGTGTTAATTTCACTAAGTCTGAAATCTGTTTGCCAAATGCATTTTTGCCATGCTTGTTTGAACCTGTTAATGGATGAATTGGCCGTAGCTCAGTGCTAGTCTTTTGTTAAGCATCAGGAATGGATCCTTGCCATGTATTTTGATGCCATGTTTGGGTGCTGTAGCATGTTCATCTTGTTGCATCTAGTTGGCTACTTGCTGTAAATTGCAGAACGTGGTCATATTTGAATTGCTTGCCATTTCCAAAACGTAACTCCGATTCCGGCCTTCTTTATATAGTTTTCAAGCGATTTCATATCATCTTTCCAGTGGCACACTTGGTTTTCCAAGTGGAGGCCAAGTTCATGCATTCCTTGTCAAATCTTGCATATGCATCACATATCGCATCCCGCATAGCATACCATCTTTGCATCATATTGTTTGAGCTTTGCACGTGGTTGATTGTGTCCTTGTTGTTTGTTTGTCTTGTTTGGGTAGAGTCGGGAGACGAGTTCGTAACGAGGAGCCCGTTGAGTTTGCTTTCGAGGATCCAGTCAACTCTGACAACTTTGCAGGCAAGATGATCATACCCTCGAAATCACTACTATCTTTGCTTTGCTAGATGCTCGCTCTTTTGCTATGCCTATGCTACGATGACCTCTAACCCACCATGTCCTAGCAAACCGTTGATTGGCTATGTTACCGCTTTGCTCAGCCCCTCTTATAGCGTTGCTAGTTGCATGTGAAGATTGGAGACCGTTCCTTGTTGGAACATTATTTACTTGTTGGAATATCATTATATTTCCTTGTTATCTTAATGCATCTATATACTTGGTAAAGGGTGGAAGGCTCGGCCTCCCGCCTAGTGTTTTGTTCCACTCTTGTCGCCCTAGTTTCCGTCATATCGGTGTTATGTGCCCGGATTTTTTTGCGTTCCTTACGCGGTTGGGTGATAATGGGAACCCCTTGATAGGTCGCCTTGATTAAAGCTTTTCCAGCAATGCCCAACCTTGGTTTTACCATTTGCCACCTAGCCTCTTTTTCCCTTGGATTTCCGGAGCCCGAGGGTCATCTTATTTAAACCCCCCCGGGCCAGTGCTCCTCTGAGTGTTGGTCCACCTGTCAGCTGCCGGTGGCCACCAGGGGCAACTCTGGGCTGGCCTACCCGTACCTAGGACAATCTGAGTGTGCCCTGAGAACGAGATATGTGCAGCTCCTATCGGGATTTGTCGGCACATTCGGGCGGTGTTGCTGGATTTGTTTTAACTTGTCGAATTGTCTTGTAGAACCGGGATACCGAGTCTGATCGAAATGTCTCGGGAGAAGGTATATTCCTTCGTTGACCGTGAGAGCCTGTCATGGGCTAAGTTGGGACTCCCCTGCAGGGATTTGAACTTTTGAAAGCCGTGCCCGCGGTTATGGGGAGATGGGAATTTGTTAATGTCCGGTTGTAGATAACTTGAACCTTAACTTAATTAAAATGAATCAACTGTGTGAGCTACCGTGATGGTCTCTTCTCGGCGGAGTCCGGGAAGTGAACACGGTTTTGGAGTAATGCTTGCCGCAGGTTTCCCTCTAGTTACCCGCTCGCGCTTTGCCTCCTCTTCTCGCTCTCTTTTGCGAACAGGATAGCCACCATATATGCTAGTCGCTTGCTGCAGCTCCACATATTATCCTTGCCTTACCTATAAGCTTAAATAGTCTTGATCGCGAGGGTGCGAGATTGCTGAGTCCCTGTGGCTCACAAATTACTTCCAAACCAGATGCAGGGCCTGATGATTCCGTTCTAGATGACGCGCTTGAGCTCAAGTGGGAGTTCGACGAGGACTCACGCCAATACTACGTGTCTTTTCCTGATGATCAGTAGTGGTGCCCAGTTGGGTGATCGGGACCGTGTTGCATGTTGGGTTTATCTTTCATTTTGGCGCCGTAGTCGGGCCATGAGTGTTTGAATGTTGTAATGCTATTTATGTACTTTGATTGACGTGGCGAGTGTAAGCCAACTATGTATCTCCCCTTTTATTATCTATATTACATGGGATGTTGTGAAGATTGCCTAACTTGCGACATTGCTTTCAATGCGGTTATGCCTCTAAGTCGTGCCTCGACACGTGGGAGCTATAGCCACATCGAGGGCGTTACAAGTTGGTAATCAGAGCCTTCCCCGACCTTAGGAGCCCCCTTTGCTTGATCGTTTTTAGCAGCCGTTGTTGAGTCTAGAAAAATGTTTTGAGTCATTTAGGACATATATATCGGAGAGTTTAGGAATTCTTTTTTACTTCCCAGTCTCCTCATCGCTCTGGTAAGGCATCCTGACGTAGAGTTTTGTCTCTTCTCTTCTCAAATTTCACTGTTTTTTTTAGGATCACGCGGGTATCTTGGAATCGTTCCGATGGTTTTGTGACGAGAACATTGTTCTTGGTGCCTCCTGTCTTTAGGGGTTGTGGCAGTGTCCCGGGGAGTTGAGCTCCGAGGTGTTGTCGTCACAATTTTATCGTTGTAGTTCTGGAATACCTGAGTTTAGTACGCCGACATCGAAAATCTCTTTTATGCAGTTCATTGGTGAGATAACCTCGACGCCACCCAATACTAGGGTGGGAGTTTGGGAGTATCGCCATAACTTGTATAACGGATGCTTTTCGAAGGTTGAGGTAGATGGTTTCCGAAGTTTTTCTCGGTTATGCGTTGAAGGATGGATACAGCTGGATGTAGGATTTGCTAGATTTGGGTGAGATATTATGCTTCCCCTGTATCCCCAACACCTGATTGCATAACCAGAAAGGTTCGGGAGTTTCATAGGTGGGAATTCTTGTAGCTCTAGTTCTTCTTCCACGGATATTTGGTTTGAGATTGGGATTTCTTACCGAGTATTCGTTCTTGATCCGTACCTTGCTGATTTATTTCTCTACCTAAATTCTAAGTGGCTTCTCAATTTATGGATATGTGACCATTTCAAGTGGAATGCATTCGTTCTTATGTTCGAATGCGAAGACTATATGTTGCAATTTCAAACCGTTTGATTCAGCTTCATTTTGTCTGTCAATGTGCTAACGGTTGTCACCCTCTTCAGGATGGCTCCCGCTAAGAGCACCAATCAGGATCCGCCACCACCTCCACCTCCTCCAGAGGCATGACAAGCTGTGATGGCCGCAACCAATGCAAACACACAGTTGATCATGCAAATTCTTCAAGAGCGCAATCAAGCGAACCAAGGCAACCAAGGCAACAATCAGAATCACTTTGCTACACTCAACCAGTTCCTTGCTAACGGGAGAAATACTTTCAGCAATTGTGTTGAGGCAACTGATGCTGACGATTGGCTCGTGGATCTATGCAAGCATTTCAAGTGCAGTAATGTCAGGCCTGAGGACTTCGTCAAGTTCGCTTCCTTCCAACTCAAAGACCAAGCTGCAGAATGGTTCCAGCAGTACAAGGATTCCAGAGGAGGCCGTGCGATTACCTGGGATGAATTCCGTCAAGATTTCAAAGCTCATCATATTCCTCAGAGCGTGGTTGAAAGCAAGCGTGAGGAATTCCGCAACCTGAAGCAAGGCTCTTTGTCTGTCTATGACTATAACAAGTTGTTTCAGAAGCTCGCCCACTTTGCTAAGCAGGACGTCCCTGACGAGAAGAGCATGATATACCAGTTCAGGGGTGGTCTCTGGGAAGAAATTCAGCGAGCTCTTGTTCTCTTTGAGCCCTTGAGGTACGATGAGTTCTACAACATGGCATTGAAGCAAGAGGCCGCACAACTGAGGTGTGATGCTTCCAAGAAGCGAGTCAGAGATGCTACTCCTTCTTCCTCTACTCAAGTGGCCAAGCAGCAGAAGTATTGGCTTCCTCCTCCTCCGTTCCGTCAGCCGTATCAGCAGAAGAGCAAAGGTGGCAGTGGATCTTCCCACCCCCCCCACCCTGGCTTTCAGAACAAGACTTCGTCTCAACCTCCAAGATCGAGTGCTCCGTATCACCGTCCGCTTTTAGAGGTCATGTGCAACAAGTGCCAACAGAAGGGTCACTATGCCAACAAATGCTTCAATCAGAGGCGTCTTCCTCCTCCTCCTCCTGTGAGATCGGCAAGTACAGCTGTGGTCAAGCATAACCCCAAGCATGCCAAGGTCAACTTGATGAATGCAGCTCAGGCAGAGGACTCGTCAGATGTCATCATGGGTAACCTTCCTGTTAACGATATTCCAGCTAAAGTTCTTTTTGACACTGGTGCATCACATTGTTTCATCTCAAGACCGTTTACATCTAGGCATGAATTGACTTCGCAAGTTTTGCCTAGTCCGTTAGCAGTTGTCTCTCCCGGTAAGCGCATGCATGCTGACTCCATCGTTCCGGATGTTACTATCACCTTGGGTGACTACAAGTTTCTAGCTTCTCCAACGGTTCTTGGTAACTCGGATATTGATCTTATTCTCGGAATGGATTGGCTTTCTAAGCACAAGGCGCATCTTGATTGTGCAGCCAGGCAGATTCAATTGACTCATTCGTCTGAGGATGTAATTGTCTTTGCCGCTCGTGATGATACCATCCGTCTGTTTTCTCTCAATGAGAAGGGTGAACTGGATGCTATATCGCAAATTCCAGTCGTTTGCGAATATCAAGACGTCTTTCCAGAAGAGCTTCCAGGAATGCCTCCGCACCGGCCAGTTGAATTCGTCATCGATCTTGAGCCTGGCACGGAACCGGTTTGCAAGCGTCCTTACAAGCTCGGACCTGAAGAGTTGAAGGAGCTGAAGAAGCAACTCGATGTTCAAGAAAGAATGGGCCTCATCCGACCTAGTTCTTCTCCGTGGGGTTGTGGTGTTCTTTTTGTGAAGAAGAAGGATGGAAGGGACCGACTTTGTGTTGATTACTGTCCATTGAACAAGAAGACCATCAAGAACAAATACCCACTTCCCAACATCAACGAGCTGTTCGAACAACTCAAAGGTGCCCAAGTATTCTCCAAGCTTGATCTCCGTATGGGTTATCATCAGATCCGAATCCGTGAGCAAGATATTCCCAAGACGGCTTTCAGGACAAGCTTTGGCTCATATGAATACATTGTCATGTCTTTTGGCCTCGTCAACGCTCCTCCGACTTTCTCTCGCATGATGAACTTCATCTTCAACGCCTACACGAATGACTTCGTTTTGGTCTATCTCGACGACATTCTGGTCTTTTCGAAGAACAAGGAAGATCATGCCAAGCACTTGCGTTTGGTACTCGATAAGCTCAGGGAACACAAGTTCTACGCCAAGTTCTCCAAGTGCGAATTTTGGCTCGATGAGGTTCTTTATCTTGGCCATATCATCTCTGCCAAGGGCATTGCGGTGAATCCTGAGAAGGTGTCTGCAATTGTGAATTGGGAACCACCTCAGAACGTGAAGCAACTCCGTAGCTTCCTCGGTCTCGCAAGCTACTGTCGAAGATTCGTTGAAAACTTTTCTAAGATCGCGAAGCCTCTCTCAAATCTTCTCCAGAAGCACGTCAAGTACGTTTGGTCTCTGGAGTGTGACATTGCTTTCAACACTTTGAAAGAGAAATTGGTCACTGCTCCAGTTCTGACTCCTCCTGATGAATCCAAGCCGTACGAGGTCTTTTGTGATGCCTCTCTCCAAGGTCTCGGCGCAGTGTTCATGCGAGAGAAGAAAGTTGTGGCTTATAACTCTCGCCAGTTGAAGCCCAACGAGAAGAACTACCCCACTCATGATCTCGAGTTGGCGGCAGTTGTGCATGCTCTTTTGACTTGGAGACATCTCTTATTGGGAAGAAAAGTGGACATTTTCACTGATCACAAGAGTCTCAAGTACATCTTCACCCAGCCTAATCTCAACCTCAGGCAGACTCGATGGGTCGAAATGATTCAAGAGTATAATCCAAGTATCGAGTATACTCCAGGCAAGGCCAATGTGATTGCTGACGCATTGAGCAAGAAGGCTTATTGCAACAGTCTTATTCTCAAGCCTTATCAACCCGAGCTTTGTGAAGCTTTCCGCAAACTTAATCTGCAAGTTGTTCCTCAAGGTTTCCTCGCCAACCTTCAAGTCTCTCCTACCTTGGAAGACCAGATTCGCCAAGCCCAGCTTCTTGATGCTATGGTGAAGAAGGTGAAGATTGGGATTGCCAAGAGTCAACCCAAGTACAAGTGCTACCGCCTTGATGACAAGGATACTCTCTTCTTCGAGGATCGTATTGTTGTGCCCAAAGGTGACCTTCATAAAGTGATCATGAACGAGGCTCACAATTCTCTCCTCTCCATCCACCCTGGGAGCACGAAGATGTATCAGGACCTCAAGCAGGCTTATTGGTGGACTCGAATGAAGCGCGAGATTTCTCAGTTCGTGAATGAATGTGATGTCTGTAGAAGAGTGAAGGCAGAACACCAAAGGCCAGCTGGTCTCCTCCAACCTTTTGCCATTCCAGAATGGAAGTTTGACCACATTGAGATGGACTTTGTGACTGGGTTTCCAAAGTCCCAGCATGGCAATGATGCTATATTCGTTGTCATCGACAAACTCACTAAAGTGGCTCACTTTCTGCCTATCAAAGAGTCAATCACTGCAGCTCAATTGGCGGAACTCTATACCTCTCGAATGGTCTCTCTGCATAGTATTCCACAAGTGATCTCTTCAGATCGTGGCAGCATCTTTACCTCCAAGTTTTCGGAATCTTTCCAGAAGGCCATGGGCACCAACATCCGCTTCAGCACAGCTTTCCATCCGCAAACTAGCGGTCAAGTCGAGCGTGTCAATCAGATTCTTGAAGATATGCTCAGGGCTTGTGTGATCTCCTTCGGCATGAAGTGGGAGGATTGTCTTCCTTATGCTAAATTGTCCTACAACAACAATTTTCAAGAAAGTTCGGGCAAGGCCCCATTTGAAATTCTGTATGGCAGGAAGTGCCGTACCCCTCTCAACTGGTCTGAAACCGGTGAACGTCAACTTCTGGGAAATGACTTAATCACAGAGGCAGAGGAAATGTGCAAAGTCATTTGAGATAACCTCAAAGCAGCCCAATCCTGCCAGAAGAGCTACTATGACAGTAAGCACCGTGATTTGGCTTTCGAGATCGGAGATCATGTTTACCTCCGCGTCTCTCCAATGAAAGGCACTCGTCGCTTCGGTATCAAAGGGAAGCTTGCCCCTAGATACGTGGGACCTTTCAAGATTGTCAGCAAGAGAGGCGATCTCTCCTATCAACTCGAGCTTCCTTCAAACTTTGCAAATGTGCATGACGTGTTCTGTCGTGGTTTTGTCACGGCAGATGTCCTAGAGAAAGGACTTAGTCGTGGAGCCATCGCGATGGGTTAGCTTGAAGGGGTTAAAGCAGACACAAGGACGCAAGAGGGTTTATACTAGTTCGGCCCCTTCGATGAAGGTAAAAGCCTACGTCTAGTTGTGATGGAATTGATGGGTGTTTCGATGACTAGGGAGCAAACAAGCTTCGCCTATGTCTCAAGTTGTGTCTGTTGTCCTTGAACCACCGCCGGGTCATCCCCTTATATACATGGGTGATGCCCGTCGGTTTACAGAGTCCCAACACCGGCTCATAGATGTGTCCGGTTTGGTCTCTACTTATTCCTAACTTACAATACAAGTTACATATTGACGCCGGTTTACGGCTACAGGCTCTCAACCGATTATGGGTCTTGAGCCCTCATCTATCTTCATGGGCTTTAACCTACTTAACTACTGATGAAGTTAATCCGGCCCAGATAGGCTGGTTTACGCCCAGTGGTAATATCCCCAACATTAGGCCCCAGATTGATTTGAACAGGTTCATGTCAATCCTTAGCAAAAATGTCATCTTCAATATCTTCTTGTAGTTTGGTGAACCGCCATGATGTCATCTTCTCTGATTGCTGTAAACCGGCGTGACGTCATCTGTCATAAAGAAATTATCCATGATACCTTCTTGTTTAATAGATCTGCGATAATCGAGGCGACAACTCTGTTTCCAAACTTGTGGCCCCTTGATTTTCGCGCCTGATCCTTGTCCCTTGCTTTATAAATAGGACCGAAGGGTCATTTCTTTTTCCCCTTCGTGCCCTTCTGCTCCATCTTCCTCGCATCGCCCAGTCTTCGGAGTTCCGCCGTCGCCGTTGACCTCTGCACCAACCTTGGCCGCTGCATCACCCTGAGCATACCAGAGCACGGCGGCGACCTTCCGCTTCTTCGTCAGCTCCGGTAAGTCTTCTATCCTTTCCATCATAGATCTGTTCTAGGGTTTCCATGTTCTCCCGTGTTCATCGCTTGCTTCTTGTTCATATGATAGATCCTTAGATGAGTCTATGAATCTTCGCTCTGTGTAGCAATAGTTTTTATCCTCCGTTTTCACTTTCGCATATTAAGACCATAGATCTTATCCGTACCTTCGCTTGTTGATTCGGCACTGCTCCTTTTGGGCCTTGAATATTTATCTCCTTTATAAACATGTTCCAGATCCAAAGCTGTAGTATAATCTTGCGAAATCTGTTTTTGTGTACTTACTCATCTGAAGTCTTAACTGTTCAATGCTTAGACCAGGCGGTTTAACTTTGTAGAAAAATTTGACAAACCGGTATATACCATTAGTCCCCTTGTTGAACCGCCGGATGTTGGTTGCTTCATGAACCTCCGGTTCAGATAATTCTGTTTCCGGTTTAACAGTGCCCATACCAACGTACCTTGATTAAATGCATTTTTGAACCGGGATCTTCTGCCTTGTAGATTCCATCATGGCCAAGCAATTATATGAGTGCAATTGGGTTCCTTCTCGCGTCACAGAGGATCAACTGGATGATCTAGTCCTGATTGGCGCTTTAGGCAGTAAAGATACCATCCATTGGAGGGCTCCTGGCAAAGAATGCCCTCCCACACCTCGAGAAGGAGAGGTTGTTGTTTTCGTAGATCACTTAGCCCGGGGCTTTAAGCCGCCCGGTTCTAAATTTTACCGGGATGTTTTAGCCGATTTCCAACTCCATCCGCAAGACACTGGCCCCAACTCTGTTACCAATATGTGCCACTTCCAAGTACTCTGTGAGGTGTTCTTTCAAGAGGAGCCCACAGTGGAATTATTCAGAGATCTTTTCCATCTAAACCGCCGTACCAAGTTTATTGATGGCTCTAATACGGAGTTGGGTGGCATGGCAATTCAGAAAATGAAAGAGGTCACATACCCTCACGCCAAGCTGCACAGTCACCCCAAGGAGTGGAATCAGACATGGTTCTACTGCAAAGACACCTCCCCTGCTGGTGAGAATCCCTTGCCTGGCTTTCGTCCGGAGCGGCTCAGCAATACACACCCTTTTCCTCAAACCTCAGAGCCTTTATGGCCAACGGTTTAACCGGTGTTGATCTCGCTCGCTGTTGGATATCATGGAGCGTACTGCCCCTTAGTCAGCGCTCCGGTTTAATGTGCGAGTATACTGATAGTGTTGATGACTCACTGCGACATTCAAAACTCCAACTCTCTGGTGAAGAAATCACAGAGGCTGTGCGCAAGATACTGAATGAACCGGAACATGTCTGCGCTAGAACCGGCCTGCTTCCCTTCTGTGCCACCAACAAACCGCCAACTGTAAGACTTTGATTTTTCTCTTTGTTGAATCTGTTATTGATATGTCTGGTCATTGTTTGTAACATCAGTGTCTGCATAATCAGGGCGATGATCCGTTTTGGAGCAAAAAGCTGCCGCAGGAGAAACCAAAGAAACCAGACAAACTGGAAAGAGCAATCCGGCAAAAGACTAAAGCTGTGAAAAAGACTGCCCACAGGAAAAGAACCACTGCATCTTCTAATCCGGCCCCTGATGATGAGGTGGATAATCCGGACTTTGAGGTAGAGCTTGACTCACTTGGTTTATTTTTCATGCGTCTTATTGATGATGATATTTGTCAGGATGATGCCGAAGCCAGCCACGCGGATGTTGCAGAGGTAATTATTCTCTCTTCCGATTCAGAAACTTTGCCTTCACAAAAAATCCATCAGGCAAACCGGAAAGTTAAATTTTCTCATCCTCTTGCTTATTTGGATCCTAAACTTCTTATGAAGACTCAACAACACGAAGCTCGCCGCACCACCCGGCACAGCGGCCAGGTAGTTACCTCCGCCGGTTTACCGAACAGTCCGGTTCGGAAACGTCATTCCGAGGTCTCTAATTCGCTTGTCAGTGCTTGTCCTAAAGCGGGCTGCTTTCGTCAACCTCTTAATCCGTCTGACTCTGATTACCAGGTTATTTCCCACTCATCTTCTGGCGAGTCATCAGCTACTCAGCTCCCACCGCTCAAAACGGTGCTTGGGTAAGCTATATTTATTGTGATGTTTGCAGTATATTGCCTTATAACATATGCTGTATTTAATTTTGTTATTCTTCTCAGGGCCAAACCTAGGCCAAGCAAGAAGGCCCGCCTGGACAAAGCGGCCGAAGAAGATGTCATTCTTGAACCGGGCAAAACACCCAATCTTGAAGCGGCTGTCCCTGAGGATATTCCCAATGATCCACCGCAGCCAGATGATGATCTTATTGTTGAAGAGATACCTACTGATACCTCAGGTCCTACCCATCTGCCCACAGGTTCCATCCGGATTGAACACTCCACCGGTCCAGCAAACCCTACTGACAAGCCAACAGCTCCAGTGCAAACCGGTGGTACCAAGGATGATGAGGTTGTCATTACTAGTACTGGCCATACTGAGCCAAGCAACCCTGTCGCTTTATCCAAACATTCTGCCAAGGAAGAGTTTGCTGCTTTTGGCAAAGGCAAGTGGAACGCCGATCTGACGACTTACGCTGCTCTGAACGCCCAAGATATCCATTCCGGCTATCTGAACCGGCTGTATACCAGCCGTGACTATGAAGCCGGTCTGGTTAACATGATGAAAGATAAATATGAGGTAACTTCCATATGCTCCTTCCTGCTTGTATGCTTTCATTCTTGCTGACTCTCCTAGCCCCTAAGGGCCGGTTTGAAATATTCTTTCAAACCGGGACTTAATAATATAAACCTTGATGCTTTGAAAATTTGCTGATGTAGCCCCCAAGGGCTGGTTCAACTTAGTGTAGTTAAACCGGTACTTTAAGAAATTGAAACTGCCGCATCAGAATACATATGATTCAATGGCCATTAGCCCCCAAGTGCCAAGTTGAATGCTTGTATTGATCTTGGGACTTTGTAAACAATTGAAAGATGAAGATCGAATACGCATTAGCCCCCAAGTGCTAAGCGCATAACTTGTTATGTGGTTGGTACTTGAATCCTTCTACCGATTTGTTGAAACATATATCTGTATGCCTGCAGGCGGAGCTGAAGGCGAAACAAAACCAAGTCATCGATCTGCAAGAAAACCTGAAAACCCAACAGGCTGAAACCTCCAAAGCAAAAGAGGAATAGGCCAGTGCCTTAAGCGCCATGGAACAACTTAAGGAGAACTTCAAGAAGAAACGGGCGGATTGGGCCACTGAAAAGTCCTCTTTGATCAAATGAGCAGACGATGCCGAGGCTACACTAAAACCAGTGACAGATGAACTGACTAGCATAAAGCGGCACGTTCATGCCATGACCACTGCTATCTTTGGTAAGCCAGCTTGCCTTCTGAATTGGTTTTGCCTTCTTACAGAGTCGCCGGTTTATTAACCCTTTATGGTATTTCAGGGACACGCATTGGTCACTTGGGGTCAGATGTGCGGAAGAAATTGAAAGCCGCCTATACCTTGGTTGAACAATTGTATACTGGTGCCCAGCGGATCATCTGTACTGCGTCTCATAACAAACCGGCGCCCACTTTGATTCAAGATACTTTGATGAAACTGTCAGTGCTTCCTGCCCGGGTTGAAGAGCTGAAGAAATCTGCTGCTCGAACCGGTGCAATCAATGGTTTAATCCGAGCAAAAGCCTGGGTGCCGGATTTTGATCCTATTAAAGCGGCTCAGGGCTATCCCAGCTTGAAGGAAGACGGGTCAGAATTTGGTGAAGCGGATTTGCGAGCAATAAATCGGGAGGTACGTCCGCTAGCTTGTCAACTGGCTGAGGAAGCAGACTTGTCTCATTATCAAGCCAAATATGACAGCCAGAACAAGCGAATATCTGCACCAATCCATGAATCGGAAAATCTGATCCCTCCAATCCGTAAGCATACTTATGCTCCCGATATTGACCCGTCTTCGCAATCCATGACGAAGCTGTATTTCAAGCATTAATGGGAATCGACTGGACAACTGTGGATTTCCAGCCACTGGGTAGAGAAACGGAAGCTGAAGCGGCGCAGGATGACCCGCAACCATCAGGCCAGGCTGGTGGCCAAGCTTAAACCGGAAGCCGGTTTTAAAACTGCCTCTCCTTTGTGAAAAACAATTATGTTATTATGGGCACCATGTTGCCTTGTAATAGGCTAGCTGATACCTTTGATGTTGATATGCCTTCGTGCATAACTTGTTCTTCCTATGGCAATGAACTTTCCAAAACACTTTCTGAAATAAGAAATTCGTCAAGTGCCACTGCGGTTGTACCGTCAGGCGGAATATGATGTCTGTATATATAAAGTCAAAACATCCAAAACAAATTTTTAAGTATATGATCAAAATTTTGTGATACATAATACCTGCCACCGTTGAGTGTGAAGTTGGCTTGGCCAACCTTGAAGCGGAGTTTTGCAAACCCACACTGTTGGAGGAAATAACAACTCCTGTATATGTATATGACACTGGTTACCATGTAAACCGTGCCGGGTTATAATAAACACCGTGTTACTCCATAAGAGGATGTTAACAACAAGGATCAAACCGGACAAATAGTCTCCGGATTGACGTGAACTGTGTTCCGTCAATTGATTGGTTAAAAAACTTTGTCGGTTTAAAGAACACAATAAAAAGCAAAAACCCCCCTTCAAAGAAAAGTATGAAGCAAAAGCAACGACAAAAACGTTTGCCAAAAAAGATTTATTTAAGCTGATCAAATGGCGTAACCATGGCCAAACACGACCAAGCTCCCATTAGGTGTAACTATGGTTCTAGTTAGCCAGGTCCCCAAGTGATTCTTGTGGCATTTATGCCGACCAAATGGCGTGGTCATGGTTCGGGTTCGACCAAGCCCCCAAGTGATTCTGTGGCCTTAGGCCGATCAAGAGGCATGACTGGTTCAGACATGACCAAGTCCCCAAGTGATCTGGTGGCTTTCTCCTATCAAGAGGCATGGTATTGGTTCAGACACGACCAATCCTCCAAGTGATATAACACGATGCTTTTAGCAAAGCGAACTCAAGGGATAAACCGGAGGCCGCTTTAGAGCAACTCCGTGTAACCTCACATGATGTAAAAGAACAGATACCCCGCTTTAGCTGAGGTTCCGGTTTATTATCATAGTATATACATTGTCGTAATATGTACATAAGTATAGCCAATGGCTCAGGTATAGTAAGGCCGAAGATGAGCTATATTCCATGGCCTGCTAGTCTCCTCCTCTGATGTACGTGAGTCCTTATGCTCTCGAATATCGATCAGATAGTACGACCCGTTGTGCAGATTCTTGCTGACCACGAAAGGCCCCTCCCAAGGTGGGGATAGCTTATGCATACCAGTCTGATCTTGGATGAGCCAAAGCACCAAATCTCCTTCTTGAAAGGCTCTGGTTCTGACTCGGCGACTGTGATAACGACGAAGATCCTGCTGGTAAATCGCCGATCGGGCGGCTGCGATGTCACGCTCTTCATCCAACCGGTCCAAAGCATCTTGCCGTGCTGTCTCATTGTCCGCTTCAATATAAGCCGTGACACGAGGTGAATCATGATGGATATCACTGGGGAGAACCGCCTCCGCTCCATAAACCATGAAGAACGGTGTGTATCCTGTTGATCTGTTGGGTGTTGTATTGATGCTCCATAACACAGATGGTAATTCTTCTACCCAACAACCCGGCGTTCTCTGCAAAAGAACCATGAGCCGGTGCTTGATGCCTCCCAAGATCTCTTGATTAGCTCTTTCTGCTTGACCATTGGACTGTGGATGTGCCACTGATGAAACGTCGAGCCGGATGTGCTCCCGTTCACAGAACTCCTTCATAGCACCTTTGGACAAATTGGTACCATTATCTGTGATAATACTGTGCGGAAAGCCAAACCGGAAAATCACCTTTTTGATGAACTGAACCGTCGTGGCCGCATCACACTTGCTAACAGGTTCTGCCTCCACCCACTTTGTAAACTTGTCAACCGCCACCAGGAGGTGGGTCTTCTTATATTTGGACCTTTTGAAAGGCCCAACCATATCCAGCCCCCAAGTCGCAAATGGCCAAGTAATTGGAATCATTCTCAATTCTTGAGCCGGTACATGAGCACGTCTTGAAAACCTTTGGTAACGATCACATTGTATGACCAGATCCTCCGCATCAGCATGAGCAGTTAACCAATAGAAACCATGGCGAAACGTTTTAGCCACCAGAGACTTTGAACCGGCATGGTGACCACAATCTCCTTCGTGGATCTCACGCAAAATTTCACGGCCTTCTTCAGGAGACACGCAACGTTGAAAAGCTCCTGATACACTTCAATGATGCAACTCACTGTTGATGACAGCCATGGACTTGGATCGCCGGATTATCTGCCGGGCCAGAATCTCATCTTCTGGCAACTCACCCCGGTTCTTGTACGCTAGGTAAGGAAGCGTCCAATCCGTAATAACACGAAGAACTGCTACCAATTGAGCCTCCGGTTCAGGAATAGCCAAAACCTCTTCACCAGCAATCTTCACCTACGGGTTGTGCAGCAAATCCAGAAAAACATTGGGCGGGACCGGTTTGCGCTGAGAGCCCAGCCAGCTTAAAGCGTCCGCCGCTTCATTTTTCCGCCGGTCCACATGGTCCACCTGATAGCCTCTGAAATAACCTGCAACAATATCCACCTCACGACGATATGCTGCCATGAGTGGGTCCTTGGAGTCCCAAGTGCCAGACACCTGCTGAGCCACAAGGTCCGAGTCACCAAAGCACTTAACTCGACTTAGATTCATCTCCTAAGCCATCCGGAGACCATGGAGCAAGGCTTCATACTCAGCTGCATTGTTAGTACAAGGGAACATTAAACGGAGAACATAACAAAACTTATCACCTCGTGGGGAAGTTAATACGACTCCAGCCCCCGAGCCTTCCAACTGCCTGGATCCGTCAAAATGGATGGTCCAATACGTATGATCCGGCTTTTCTTCAGGTGCTTGCATTTCCGTCCAATCATTGATGAAATCAACAAGTGCTTGAGACTTAACCGCTGTTCGAGGCACATACTTCAAACCGTACGGCCCCAGCTCTATGGCCCACTTTGCAATCCGGCCAGTTGCTTCCCGATTCTGGATGATATCTCCCAAAGGAGCAGAACTGACTACCGTAATTGAGTGCCCTTGGAAATATTGTTTAAGCTTCCGGCTTGCCATAAAAACTCCATACACCAGCTTTTGCCAATGAGGATACCTTTGTTTGGACTCAATGAGCACCTCGCTGATATAATAGACCGGACGTTGAACCGGATGCTCCTTGCCTGCCTCTTTTCGCTCCACCACAATAGCTACGCTGACCGCCCGAACATTAGCAGCAACATATAGCAGTAACGGTTCCTTGTCAACGGGAGCGGCGAGCACAGGTGGATTGGCCAATTGCCGCTTTAAGTCCTCAAATGCTTCATCAGCAGCAGGACTCCAGATAAACTGATCCGTCTTTTTCAACATCTGATACAAAGGGATTGCCTTCTCACCCAGGCGACTGATAAACCGGCTTAGCGCAGCAATCCGGCCTACCAGGCGTTGAACATCGTTGATACACTTCGGTTTAGCCAGGGAGGTGATAGCCGTGATCTTCTCCGGATTAGCCTCAATTCCCCTGTTGGACACTAGAGAACCCAATAGCTTGTCCGCCGGTACACCAAAGACACACTTGTCTGGATTAAGCATCATCTTGTATGTTCTGAGGTTATCAAAGGTTTCTCTCAAATCATCAATCAGAGTCTCCTTCTCCCTGGATTTAACCACGATATCATCCAGTAAGCATGTACATTACGGCCAATCTGCTTGTGAAGACAATTTTGTACACACCGTTGGTAAGTTGCCTGGGCACTCTTGAGCCCGAAGGGCATAGACACATAGCAGAAGGCTCCAAAGGGAGTTATAAATGCTGTCTTCTCCTGGTCCTTAACTGCCATTTTGATCTGATGATAGCCAGAATATGCATCCAAAAAACTTAAGCGCTCACAGCCCGCCGTAGCATCAATAATTTGATCAATACGGGGGAGAGCAAAAGGATCTGCTGGACAAGCCTTATTAAGATCTGTGTAATCCACACACATGCGCCAGGTGCCCTTTTTCTTGAGGACTAGCACCGGATTGGCAAGCCACTCAGGGTGAAAAACTTCAACAATAAAGCCAGCTGCTAAGAGCCTGGCTACTTCTTCTCCAATTGCCTTGCGTCTTTCTTCGTTAAACCAGTGGAGGAACTGTTTCACCGGTTTATATTTAGGATCCACATTAAGTGTGTGCTCAGCGAGTTGCCTCGGTACACCTGGCATGTTAGAGGGCTTCCATGCAAAATTGTCCCAATTCTCACGGATGAACTCGATGAGCGCGCTTTCCTATTTCGGATCCAAGTTGGCACTGATGCTGAACTGCTTGGACGAATCACGAGGTACGAAGTCAACAAGCTTAGTTTCTGCTGCCGATTTGAACTTCAGGGCCGGATCATGCTCTGTAGTTGGCTTCTTCAACGGCGTCATGTCCGCCGGATCAACATTGTCTTTATAGTATTTCAACTCCTCGGTGGCACAAACCGACTCTGCATAAGTCGCATCTGCTTCCTCGCATTCCAAAGCGATTTTGCGGCTTCCGTGAACCGTTATTGTCCCCTTGTGACCCGGCATCTTGAGCTGCAAATACACATAACAGGGTCGAGCCATAAACTTGGCGTATGCCGGTCGCCCAAACAGGGCATGATATGGACTTTGGATTTTCACCACTTCAAACGTCAATGTCTCCGACCTGGAATCATGATCATCCCAAAGGCCACTTCAAGAGCTATCTTACCAACGGGATATGCTGATCTGCCAGGCACTACACCGTGGAATACTGTATTGGACGGTTTGAGATTCTTATCTGTTAGTCCCATACGACGGAAGGTTTCATAGTATAGGATGTTAATGCTGCTCCCTCCATCCATGAGCACCTTGGTGAACTTATAACCTCCCACCTGAGGCGCCACCACCAGAGCCAACTGACCCGGATTATCGACCTGGGGTGGGTGATCCTCTCTGCTCCATATGATTGGTTGTTCAGACCAACGTAGATAACGGGGTGTGGCCGGTTCAACAGAGTTGACTGCTCGTCTCTGAACCTTCCGGTCTCGCTTTTCCAAGCTAGTGGTAAAGACATGGTACTGCCCACTACTCAACTGCTTTGGGTTGCTCTGGTAACCTGACTGTTGCTGCTGTTGGTTGTAACCACCCTGGTTGTTCTGATTATTTTGACCATTATGTCTGCCCGGATTACCATTAAATCCTGAACTGGAACTTCCTCCACCGTAACCCGGCCCGGACCCTGAGCCACCACCAGATCCGTGATCATACCGGAAATTATTAGAATTCTTGAACTCCTTCATAATAAAGCAATCCTTCCAAAGGTGGTTTGCTGGCTCCTCCTTCGTCCCATGTCTTGGACAGGGCTGGCTTAGCAGATAGTTCAGGAGGTTTGGGTTAGGGTTGGGTGCTCCACTACGATTTTTTGGCCTACCCTTGCGCCGCTGGCCATTGTCCTGTGCGTTGGTATTAGCCACAAAATCCATGTTACCATCCGCTTTACGCTTGCCCCCTCCGCCATTGCCTACCCAGTGATGTTGCTGACCTTTGGAGCTGCTGTTCTTCTTCCCCTTCCCTGTCTTGTCATCATCAGATTCGGGATCCTTGGTACTATCAGAATCAGCATATTTTACCAAAGCGGCCATGAGGGTCCCCATGTCGGTGCAATGACGCTTCATCCGTCCCAATTTCAACCTTAGGGGCCCAAACCGGCAGTTGCCTTCTAGGGTTAATACTGCGGTGTCAGCGTTGATGCGGTCTGAGGAGTACAACACTTGTGAAACCCGGCGCACCCAATGAGTCGTTGATTCTCCTTCCTCCTAGACGCCTGCAGCTAAGTCCACTATCGACATAGGCTGTTTACAGGTATCCTTGAAATTGTTGATAAACCGGGCTCGCAATTGGGCCCATGAACTGATAGAATTAGCTGGCAGGCTTTTTAACCAAGTACGGGCCGTTCCTTCAAGCATCATGGTGAAGCATTTCGCACACGTCGTGTCATCCACATCCAACATCTCCATGGCCATCTCATAGCTCTCCACCCAAGTCTCTGGAGGTTGATCCGCCGTGTAATTTGGTACCTTGCGCAGGCCTTTGAAATCCTTGGGCAGGCGCACATTGCGTAAAGCGGGGATAAGGCAAGGCACCCCCAAAGAACTGGAAGCAACACCAGGTTCGATCGAGATGGTTGGACGAACCGGCGTGAGCTGCCGAGCCTGATGCTGTGCGGCTAACTCGGCCTCCCTGCGCGCTCGGGCCCGGTTCACCACTTCCTGAGCGTCATCAGCACCACCCGTCGGGTTGTTGCCACGGGGTGCTCCACGTCGTTCATTACTCGACACTGCTGGTTCCTCCATATGTCTGCTATAGCTCCGGCTTGGACGGGGGGTCGAGTGGATCCGGTCGTGGCTGTACGAGTATGCTTCCTGTTGGGCCAAAGCTGTCCTCAGCAGTTCCTTGACCCGTCGCGTCTCTACTGCCTGCGGCGAGTCACCTTCAATTGGAATGGCCTCCAGCCGTGCAGCAGCGGCAACAAGATTGTCCATTGGGTTGGAGTAATGACCCAGAGGTGTTAAAGCATCCTGAGGTATAACAGCGTTTCGACGAGGCGGGTTCATCTGACGGGGCTGAACCGGTGCACCGGTCCCAGGGGCTTCTGCCCGGTTCCCCTCCAGCGGATTGCCGGTGCTTGGTCCTGGAGTGTTGAAAAGGTCTCTGGCCTCGAAAACCGGAGGTAAGCGGGATCGGTGCTTCCTCCTCATGACTTCATGCGACGCGCTTTGGTCCAACATAAGCCTGTAGGCCTATGCGTCTAAAGCGGCCCGCTCTGCGGCCATTCTGGTGTCCTCAGCCGCCAGATCCGTCTTGGCCTGGGTGATTTGTTCCTTTACCTTTGCGATCTCCGTGTTATGAGCGTCCTGATCTGGCGGATTAACTTCTGCCATAAGCACAGCCAATGCATCAAATAGTTCTGACAGAACCTGAGCCGGCGGGCGCACAGGGCCTCCTGCCCCGGCAGCCGTTGCCGCTGCTGAACCGGAGATCGTTGCCGCGGCTGTCGAAGAATGAAGCGCTGCTTGTGTTCCGGTCATGAATATCCCAACCCGGTTAGGCAGATCAGAGGGGTCCGGAATACTATCGCCATCGGAACAGCTCTCAATCCGGCCATCTTGTAGCTGATAAAGAGATTCGGTTTCTCCGGTCGAAGATTCGTCACCGGAATAAACGGCAGTCGCCCCGCGAAGCTCTGATCCGTCCTCATAACTCCCTCCATGGATCATTCCCACGAAGGCACGCTTCATGGCCGGTTTAACCCGGGCAGATCACGCACGCTGAGCCGTCTCGACGAGGTCGGTGCAGATGTCCGGCCCAGGGCCCGGTTCACTGATCTTGCCAATGAAAACATGAATGCTACCAAAGGGGACCCAGTACCCGTACTCAATTGAGCCGGCCTCGGGGCCCCAGCCTGCGTCGTCGATGTAGAGCTTGCCGCGACGACTCTTAGTCATCTGGCCTACAGCGTAGCCCTCGAGTCCTTCAAAGCGGCCCTCCAAGAACCGGAAACCATCGTGCGATAGCCCCACGGTGGGCGCCAACTGTCGTGGTTTTGTCACGGCAGATGTCCTAGAGAAAGGACTTAGTCATGGAGCCATCGCGACGGGTTAGCTTGAAGGGGTTAAAGCGGACACAAGGACGCAAGAGGGTTTATACTAGTTCGGCCCCTTCGATGAAGGTAAAAGCCTACGTCTAGTTATGATGGAATTGATGGGTGTTTCGATGACTAGGGAGCAAACAAGCTTCGCCTATGTCTCGAGTTGTGTCTGTTGTCCTTGAACCGCCGCCGGGTCGTCCCCTTATATACATGGGTGACGCCCGTCGGTTTACAGAGTCCCAACACCGGCTCATAGATGTGTCCGGTTTGGTCTCTACTTATTCCTAACTTACAATACAAGTTACATATTGACGCCGGTTTACGGCTACAGGCTCTCAACCGATTATGGGTCTTGAGCCCTCATCTATCTTCATGGGCTTTAACCTTCTTAACTACTGATGAAGTTAATCCGGCCCAGATAGGCCGGTTTACGCCCAGTAGTAATATCCCCAACATGTTCCATGTCTCTCAGCTCCGAAAGTGCTTCAGGACTCCTGACCGCACCGTCAACTTCGAGCACATTGAGCTCCAAGAAGATCTCTCTTATCGTGAGCACCCCGTTGCTAATCTTGAAGAAATTGAACGCAAGACTCGCAACAACTTAATCAAATTCCTCAAAGTCAAGTGGTCACACCATTCCGACCGTGAAGCTACCTGGGAACGCGAGGATCACCTCCGTTCTGATTACCGGCGTTCTTTCAGTCCTAGATCTCGGGACGAGATCCTTTCGTAGTGGTGGAGTGTTGTAACACCCCGGATATGATTTTCCCAATATGTACTCCAACTCTTGCCGTTTCCGGCATTAAGTTATTTTATTTTCTTGGGTTCGGGTTTTTGTCTCCGTGTGTTGTTATCGTTGTCATGCATCTCATATCATGTCATCATGTGCATTGCATTTGCATACGTGTTCATCTCATGCATTCGAGCTTTTTCCCCGTTGTCCGTTTTGCATTCCGGCGCTTCGTTCTCCTCCGGTGGTCAATTCTACCTTTCTTTCGTGTGTGGGGATTAAACATTTCCGTATTGGACCAAGACTTGCCAAGCGGCCTTGGTTTACTACTGGTAGACCGCCTGTCAAGTTTCGTACCATTTGGACTTCATTTGATGCTCCAACGGTTAACCGAGGGACCGAAAAGGCCTCGTATGTGTTGCAGCCCAACACCCCTCCATTTTGGCCCAAAACCCACCAAAACCCTCTCCATCATCTAGAGCGTTCGATCACGATCGCGTGGCCGAAAACCGCACCTCATTTGGACACTCCTAGCTCCCTCTATACCTATTTAAAGACACCCCCGAATTTCTCCTTCCCCTTCCTCCCGAAACCCTAGCCCTCTTCTTCCTCCGTGCGCCAAACAACGTCCGCCGGCGCCGCCACATGGCACCTCCCCACTTGCCCGCGCCCGCGCCCCACATCGTCGGCCCGCTCAGCCCACGTCGGGCCCCCGAGCCCGTTTACCTCGCCGCCGCCCGCGCCTGCTCGTCCCCGCCCAAGCCGGCAGGTCCTTCGACGCCGGCCACCACGAGCGCCATCGCCAGTCAGCGCTTCACCTCGGCGCACCGGATCCGGCGCCGCCTCACCTCACCGCCTGCCGCCGCCAGGTCGCCGCCTCGCCGCACCGGCCCTGGTCCCCTCTCCGGCGGCCTCCTCCTTCTCCCCGCGGCAAGACTCCGGCGAGCTTCAAGTCCCTCTCCGGTGAACCTCATAACCCGTGTGGCCAGATCTGGATCCGGATCCCGTCTCGGTTGACATTCCGTCCCTAACCCTAGATATTTTGCCCCTGTTCATCGCATCATAACTCCTCATCCGTAGCTCCGTTTTGGGCATTTAGCATATCAAAATGTTCGTCTCAGAGAGCACATCATTTCATCTCATTGCATCATTTTCATTTGAGTTCATCTTGATACCCGAAATGCTGTTGGAAGAGTGCTATTTGAGATAATTGTCAGATCTGCTGCTCCAATTAGATATTTGTCATTTTTTCCATGATTATTGTGTGCGTGATATGCCCCTGAGCTCTACATGAGTTTTGTTATATGTTTTGCCATCTACCCAGAGGTGCAATCCATGTATTTTTTTGATGTATGTGGTGACTCGCACAAGCTTGCAAAGTGGTGCATTCGTTAATGCTGATTTCAGGGACTTAGCATTTCCACCAAGTCCTTGATCTGTTTATCTCAACATGCCATATGTTCTTATTGTTTCCTAGTGATCCATGCCTCTTTTGAGGATGATCAGTAAGGATGTTTTATTAATCTTGTAGTGCCCTATCCATCCATGTCTTTGTTTGCAATTATGGAGCACCCTAGCTTGAGTCAATCGAGCTCTACTTTTGTCATTTCGTGAATCTGAGCAGATTGTCTACTTGTTAGCAATTTTGCCGAGGATGTTGTAGTTGATCCGTGCATGCTATGTTATTGTTCTTGTCATGTCTAGCTTTTATTTTGTGTATTCTTGATGGGTGTATGCCTAGTTTGTCATGAATTGCTCTGTAGTGAGTGCATCGAGCTCGTAAACATGCCTACTTGATATCTGTTTCAGCATGCTCCAGTTTTCACAAAGTCTGAGAACTGATTATGTTTTTGCCATGTTCACATGCTTGCAAATGTATTTTCTGATCCCTTTTGGCTCAAGGTCACTAAGGGGCTTTTGTTAAGCTCTTTGAGTAGCTCCATGCCATGCTTTACCTTGCCATGTTCAGGTCCTGTAGAATATAGTTTTCATGCTCCAAAGTGTGCTATCTGATATGAAATTCCAGACAAGTGTTAATTTCACCAAGTCTGAAATCTGTTTGCCAAATGCATTTTTGCCATGCTTGTTTGAACCTGTTAATGGATGAATTGGCCATAGCTCAGTGCTAGTCTTTTGTTAAGCATCAGGAATGGATCCCTGCCATGTATTTTGATGCCATGTTTGAGTGCTGTAGCATGTTCATCTTGTTGCATCTAGTTGGCTACTTGCTATAAATTGCAGAACGTGGTCATATTTGAATTGCTTGCCATTTCCAAACTGTAACTCCGATTCCGGCGTTCTTTATATCGTTTTCAAGCGATTTCATCTCATATTTCTAGTGGCACACTTGGTTTTCCAAGTGGAGGCCAGGTTCATGCATTCCTTGTCAAATCTTGCATATGCATCACATATCGCATCCCGCATAGCATACCATCTTTGCATCATATTGTTTGAGCCTTGCACGTGGTTGATTGTGTCCTTGTTGTTTGTTTGTCTTGCTTGGGTAGACCCGGGAGACGAGTTCGCTAACAAGGAGCCCATTGAGTTTGCTTTCGGGGATCCAGTCAACTCTGACAACTTTGCAGGCAAGATGATCATACCCTCGAAATCACTACTATCTTTGCTTTGCTAGATGCTCGCTCTTTTGCTATGCCTATGCTACGATGCCTACCACTTGCTTATCATGCCTCCCAAAATGCCATGTCAAACCTCTAACCCACCATGTCCTAGCAAACCGTTGATTGGCTATGTTACCGCTTTGCTCAGCCCCTCTTATAGCGTTGCTAGTTGCAGGTGAAGATTGGAGACTGTTCCTTGTTGGAACATTATTTACTTGTTGGGATATCATTATATTTCCTTGTTATCTTAATGCATCTATATACTCTTGGTAAAGGGTGGAAGGCTCGGCCTCCCGCCTAGTGTTTTGTTCCACTCTTGTCGCCCTAGTTTCCGTCATATCGGTGTTATGTTCCCGGATTTTTTTGCGTTCCTTACGTTGGGTTATAATGGGAACCACTTGATAGTTCGCCTTGATTAAAGCTTTTCCAGCAATGCCCAACCTTGGTTTTACCATTTGCCACCTAGCCTCTTTTTCCCTTGGGGGGTTTTCGGAGCCCGAGGGTCATCTTATTTAAACCCCCCCGGGCCAGTGCTCCTCTGAGTGTTGGTCCACCTGTCAGCTGCCGGTGGCCACCAGGGGCAACTCTGGGCTGGCCTACCCGTACCTAGGACAATCTGAGTGTGCCCTGAGAACGAGATATGTGCAGCTCCTATCGGGATTTGTCGGCACATTCGGGCGGTTTTGCTGGATTTGTTTTAACTTGTCGAAGTGTCTTGTAGAACCGGGATACCGAGTCTGATTGGAATGTCTCGGGAGAAGGTCTATTCCTTCGTTGACCGTGAGAGCTTGTCATGGGCTAAGTTGGGACTCCCCTGCAGGGATTTGAACTTTCGGAAGCCATGCCCACGGTTATGGGCAGATGGGAATTTGTTAATGTCCGGTTGTAGATAACTTGAACCTTAACTTAATTAAAATGAATCAACTGTGTGAGTTACCGTGATGGTCTCTTCTCGGCGGAGTCCGGGAAGTGAACACGGTGTTGGAGTAATGCTTGCCGCAGGTTGCCCTCTAGTTACTCGCTCGTGCTTTGCCTCCTCTTCTCGCTCTCTTTTGCGAACAGGTTAGCCACCATAAATGCTAGTCGCTTGCCGCAGCTCCACATATATTATACCTTGCCTTACCTGCAAGCTTAAATAGTGTTGATCGCGAGGGTGCGAGATTTCTGAGTCCCTGTGGCTCACAGATTACTTCCAAACCAGATGCAGGGCCTAATGACTCCGTTCCAGATGACGCGGTTGAGCTCAAGTGGGAGTTCGACGAGGACTCGCGCCGTTACTACGTGTCTTTCCCTGATGATCAGTAGTGGTGCCCAGTTGGGGTGATTGGGACCGTGTCGCATGTTGGGTTATCTTTTATTTTGGCGCCGTAGTCGGGCCATGAGTGTTTGAATGTTGTAATGCTATTTATGTACTTTGATTGACGTGGCGAGTGTAAGCCAACTATGTATCTCCCCTTTTATTATCTATATTACATGGGATGTTGTGAAGATTGCCTAACTTGCGACATTGCTTTCAATGCGGTTATGCCTCTAAGTCGTGCCTCGACACGTGGGAGCTATAGCTGCATCGAGGGCGTTACAGAGGACCTGCTGCCATGATGCGCGGTTCAAACATGGGTATCCCGCCTTATTGGCCTGACATATTATTGATCACATGGGGGCTTCTGCTTCATAAAGCGGGGTCTCTGTTCTTTTACATCATGTGTGGTTACACGGAGTTGTTCTAAAGCGGCCTCCGGTTTACCCCTTGAGTTAGCTTTTCAAAAGAATCATGTTATATCACTTGGGGGCTTGGTCGTGTCCGAACCAATGCAATACATCTTGATAGGCGAGAGCCACCAGATCACTTGGGGACTTGGTCACGTCTGAACCAGTCATGCCTCTTGATCGGCCTAAGGCCACAGAATCACTTGGGGGCTTGGTCGAACCCGAACCATTGCCATGCCACTTGATCGGCATAAATGCCACGGTTTCATTTGGGGACCTGGCTGACTTGAACCATAGCTACACCTATCGGGAGCTTGGTCGTGTCCGACCATGGTAACGCCATCTGATCAACTCAAATAAGCCTCTTTTTGCAAACGGTTTTATCATTGCCTTTGCTTGAAATTTTCTTTGATAGATATTTCTTTCTTTTTGTTGCGTTTTTTAACCGGCAAGATTTTAAACCAGTTCACACTGTCAAATTGGCGGAACACGGTCAAATCTTAATCCGGAGACTATCTGCCCGGTTTGATTTTCTGTTGCCATCCTATTATGGAGTAAACCGGTGTTTATCACAACCCGACATGGTTTTATCATAAACCGGCACAATATGGAAGGAGTTATCAGTACTCAAGATTTGGGTTATCACCCTTACTATAAAAAGTTCGTAAAACCAACAATGTGATTCAATGTCACAGGACACTTTAAACTTGTTGTATGCAGAAACAGGTTTGTTAAACCGGCCTGGCTTTGGACTATAAGTCGCCAATATATATTTGGATTGCGCCATTGGAATTATGCGCTTATAAATCATTGGGTATATTATTCAAATAGCCAAACATGGCTGGATTATTATTATGGTTATCAATAACCAGTATTATGATTAAGGTTTTCAAAAGTCGCTTTAGCGCAATGGCTATCATATTATCAATAGATATGATTTATTCTACAATTGAAGGAATAGTCCCGAGTTGCTGCAGGCTTACGACCCGGCACTTGAGGGCTATATTATTTCAGTTGCAATTACATCAAATACACAAGTCTCATGTCGCTACAAGCATGCACCATGACACTTGGGGGCTAATGCGAAGACATTTTTTTGCTCACCTTATTGAAGACCCGACTCATCATATTATAATGAGCCGGCCCTTGGGGGCTACAATGGTTGAAGTTTTTTATGAGCATCAGGAAATTACAAGTCCCAGGTTGCTGCAAGCATGACAACCCGGCACTTGGGGGCTACATATATGGAGTATTCAGTTTATATGATTGAGATGAACTAATCGGATTTCTTCAAGGTTGAAACACTTATTGGAGCAAGTCTTAAGTTATCACTATGTTCTCCTCTTAAGACTTGGGGGCTACAGGTATTATGCATATAAAGGAGGAACATCTTCATTTTATCAGTTTTGAGAAAATCAGGAAGATCAATTACATGACCCGGTGTCGACAACAATTATGACCCGGCGCCATCAATATTTATAAACCGGCCATTTTGGTAATATTAAACCGGCAAGTTTTACATCTTCAAACCGGCTGAATATCAGATAAGTATTTTTCGACCCATATTTTTTAAACCGGCGCTTTGGGAGAAGAGTCAAAGGAGTTATTCTTCACAATATTTCTTGGTGACAAACCAATGTCGGCAAATTGATTATGAAGCTGGTCTGTTGACCCGGATTTCCCAGAAGGAGGAAATAACAAGGACTTAAGGATGATCAGGTACCGGTTTACAAAAATTCTTAACCCGGAGCATAACCTGTCAAATTTGTTCTTGTGTTTATTTTGCAGCATAAGTTTACCATGAATAAATCCAAGCTAAACTTGGGGGCTAATGTCGGGGATATACCCCGCGGCGTAAACCGTCCGAAAGTATAACCCGGCCGGACTAGGCGTTTCATTGGTAAACCGCCAGAGGATTGGCGGTTTACGTGATTGGCGGTTTACATGTCTGGCGGTTTACATGTCTGGCGGTTCACTGGTATGACGATTCACGAGCCTGAAGACTCATTGGTGACCCGGCGCGTGTTCCGGATGGATGACAAGGCCCAAGGCCCAGCATGCCGGTTTATGTTAATGGTGGGCCGGTTTAAGAGGAAAGGCATGAGGAACATTATCTTACAAGGAGCTAAGACCTGGACTTGTATCCGGTTTGTATTAGAGATAAACTAGTCCTAACCCTAATAAGACTCTACATGTAACCCGCCCCTCCAACATATATAAGTAGGGGCAGGGCTCCCCAAAAGGACAAGATTCACAAGTTCCACAAGTTGGACAAGTTAGGTTTAGACAATAGCTCTCGAGATAGAGCACTCTTGTAACCGTGATCATCATCATCAATATCAATGAAGCGGTATGTAGGCTTTTACCTCCACCGTGAGGGGCCGAACCTGGGTAAAACATCGTGTCTCTCGTCCCGCTCAACCCCTCTCAAGCTACCACATAGATGCGTTGGCCTCGCGACTAAGTCCTGTCACTAAGGACATCTGCCGTGACAATTCCACGACACCTTGGATAAGACATTCCAACATTGCAAAAACATGTGAAACAAAAGGAAGGGATATAATCAACACCGAAGCTTGAATTTAGTCCACCGGGGAAGAACGGAGAACGAAGAATGATGAACTTGAAACTGTTGAGCATCTTCACGCGATATCACCGGATCAAAACTTGAAAGAAAAGGATGATGATTTTGCATGAATAAAATGATTTAAAACGATTTTGCATGAAGAAAAGGATACAGGGAGGCACAAATATCTCACACAACTAACAAATCCTACACTCCAACTGTATCCGTCCGTCAACACATAACCAAGAAAACCTCGGAAATCGTGTACCTCAGACCTTCAAAAACATCCAATATACTAGATGTGGCAATACATCTGATCGCTCTCCCCAGTACTGGGTGTCTTCAAACTACTCTCACCACAAAGAGTATAGAAGCATTTTCGATGTGGGCAACCTCTGGTATTTCGGAACTAAAACGATAAACACTGTGAAAAAACACCTTAGAGCTCAACTCCCTGGGACACTGCCACAACACGTAAATGGAAGGAGGCACCAAGATAGAATCCCCGTCACAATGATATCGCAACGATCCAGCAATACCCGCATGATCCTGAAAAAAATTGAGTGAAAAAGGATAGAAGAGTGGGAAAACACCTACACCACGAGTCCTCACCAGAGCGACGAAGGGGATAAGGAGTAGAAAGAATTCCTACTCTCCGATATAACTAGACTTAAAATAGTTTTGATGTAGGGTGGAACCCTAGATGGCCGATCTTTCACGAAAGGAGCGGATATCGTGAAGAACACGAGGGGGAACATGAGGGGAAACACGAGAGAATCACTCAAACCAACAAGAACGATCACGCATATGCTAGATCCATGAACACAAAGGGAGATACATGATCCACGATCAACAAAGGACGATACAAGAGGTAACCAGTTCTTCTCCATGAGGAGGTCTTGATGGTCTTCTCTGTGAGGAGGTCTTGAATCCAACGTGGATCTTCTTCATAGAGGGGTCACGGTCTCTCTCGAGGAGTAGATCCGATGCAGATGAGAGAGGCTCTATCTCTAATATGAGCTATCATAACGCTGACCCTAGCTAGGATGAGGTGGGGAAGTATATATAGTCGAAGTACATGAAGGGGTAAGTTGGGGGGATACATGGGGTGAAACGCCTGTCGCTGTGCACAGGCAGGGCGGTTGTACCGGTCATGGGGGCGGTTGTACCGCTATGAGCTCAGGTACTGGTTCCTGGAGGTGTTTCTGGATGTGCTCAGCGGTTGTACCGGTGCTTGGGGCAATTGTACCGGTCAGGTGGCTGTTGCAGGGATAAACCGGTGTTGTAACAGCCTTGCACCGCTTGATGTCAGAAGCTTGACCGGTAGTTGACCGGTGGTCGAGCGGTTGTACCGTCCGGGCGGTAGTTGGGCGGTGCATGGGCGGTTGTTCCGGGCCTTCTGAGCTGAGAAGATGTTCTTCATGCTCTTGATGTGCATCTTGCATCGTAAATTCTCCTTGGTTGCTTACATGGTACCTAAGCACACAAAGCATCTCCGTTTGAGGTAGTAGCCATGTCTCAAGTGGGTCAAAGGGAAGTTCAACAAGGAGAGAGTTAACCTTGTTCTCGATGGTTCTCGCACGGGCTCTTGTCATTGGTCCAAGTGGTGTCATGAGAGATGTAGGTAGGTCCATGGGGATGACCTTGGGATGCTCTGCATCAAGTTTTCTTCTAGACTCAACAATGTCAACGGTTCGATCAATCAAGGGGGCTCCTAAGGTCGGTAAGGCTCAGATACCAACTTATAGCGCCCAAGATGCGATTCTATCCCAATCACGTGATGAATTCATGATTGGGGCACAACCGCATTTGGAGCGCATAGCAAGGTGGATATAATTACAACATACCATGTACTGAATAGATGAGAATACAAAATAAAGGCTACAACATGAATACATCAATACATCAATACATAGCAATCATCATACAGAAGAGCAGGATCCGACTACGGATGAAAACAAACGAAAAAAGAAGAACGACATCCACCCTGCTAATCCCAGGCTCCCCGACCTGGAACCTATCCCTTGATTGAAGGAGAACTCCAACAAGCAAGCATCACACTCGCGTCAGACCATCGCTTTACCTGTACCTGCAATTGTTGTTGTAGTAATCTTTGAGCCACGAGGACTCGGCAATCCCTTTACCATGGGTATCAAGACTAGCAAAGTTTAGTGGGGATGGAATGGATAAGTGGTGAGGTTGCAGCAAGCGACTAAGCATTGTATGGTGGCTAACTTACGAGTACAAGAGTAAGATGAGAAACTACGCAACGGTCACAATCTAGTAATGATCAAGAAGTGATCCTGAACTACTTACGTTCAAACATAACCCAAACCGTGTTCTCTTCTTGACTCACTCGAAATGAGACAGTCACGGTTACACACGCGGTTGGTGTATTTTAATTCGAATCTGGTGTCAAGTTCTCTACAACCGAATATTAAAAAACCCCATCTGCCACATAACTGCGGGCATGGCTCTCGAATGTTTAAACCCTGCAGGGGTGTCCCAACTTAGCCCACGACAAGCTCACGATCCACGGAGACAATCCTCCATCGCGGGACCCTCCGATCAGACTCGGAATCCCGGTGCACAAGACATTTTGCAATGGTAAAACAAAACTAGCAAGACCACCTGGTGCGTCGATACCCCGATAGGTGCCGCGTGTATCTCGTTCTCAGGACAACACCATCTATGCAAAGTGGACGATAGCCATAATACCATCGAGTTGCCCCGAGGTGGCACCGCCGACTGCTAGGTAGGTGGACCAACACTCATGAGGAGCACTAGCCTGGGGGTTTGATTAAGATACCTCGGGGGCCGGCAAGTCCCTATGCAAGTTTTAGTTGTTATTAGGCAAATGGTAAAACTAATGTTGGGCCTTGTTGGAAGAGTTTTATTCAAAGCGAACTGTCAAGAGGGGCCCACAAACCCTCATTGTGTTAACGATGCAAATCAAGGAACATAACACCGGTATGAAGGAAACTAGGGCGGCATGAGTGGAACAAAACACCAGGCAAAAGGCCTAGCCTTCCACCCATTACCTAGTATATATGTGCATTAATTAAATAAGAGATATTGTGACATTCCATGATATCCATGAATCCATGTCCCAACATGGAACAACCTGCAACTGCACCTGCAACTAGCAACGCTATACGAGGGGCTGAGCAAAGTGGTAACATAGCCAAACAACGGTTTGCTAGGATGTTGGAAAACGTTTGAGGCTATCATGGCAATTTGGGAGGCTTGATAAACAAGTGGTAGGTAGAGCGACATAGCGATAGCATCGAGACAACTAGCATAGCAAAGATAGTTGTGAGATCCAAGGTGACGGTCATCTTGCCTGAAATCCCGCTAGGAAGAAGACTGAATCCATGAAGAAGACGAACCCACCTAGTCGAATGGATCCTCACAATCGCAACTTTATCGGAACTATCGAGAAGAAGCACAACCAGAAATAAGCAAACAACATGGTAAACACACAAACATAAACATGACATCATGCACAACCAAGTATGATGCATGTCTGGTTTAATGATTCATGGCATGGCAAAGTGCAACAAACAACACTACCAATAAAGTGGAGCTCAATATGCAATAAGTTGCATATTGATGAAACACCACATTCAATCATTTAGTTCACTCCCGTTTATGCTACCCATCAAAATTAAATGTTGGTTAACATGGCAAGAGGTGAAACATGATAAAACTACCTATCAAGGCAATTTTAAATGAGGCTAAAACAAAGCACAACAATTCTAGAAAATCCCCATTTGCATATTCTGAATTTGGTACTATTCTGCCCTATACACAATTTTAGAGTTGTTAATCATGCAAAGTAATGCCACCATGTTAATCTATGGGTCTTTCATCCCATTTACATATAAAGAACATTTAATTTGGACCTATGGTTATTTAGTTATGAAATAAACCATTTTAACATGACATCTATAAAAAAGTAATGCAAACAGCAAGTTAAACATTTTTAACATGGATGAAAGTTGCATATTATGAAACTAGATGAAATTCTAATCATTTTACATATATATACTTTGTTTTAATCTGATGCATGATTTGCGAGATATTAAATGCATGAACATTAAGGGGTTTTTTGAAAAACTACAGTTCCTGGATAATTGCAGCGGCATAAAAAAACATATATGGGCCGAAACTGGGTGAGCGCTGGATAGTAAGCAGTGCACAGGGTGAGGTTCAGGCGGGTTGATGCGGAGCATCCCAAGGTCATCCCCATGGACCTTCCATCGTCTCACCAAGTGCCTAGCGGACCCATGACATGAGCATGTGCAAGAGCTCTTGAAACTGAGGTGACATCTCGCCTATCACATTTCCACTTTGATGCACATGAGACATGGCTACTACCTCATACGGACACATTGTGCATACCCAGGTACCATGGAGAAGCTAAGGAGCAAGGAGAAGAAGAAGAGGAAGATGGAAGTGAAGACGGAGAAGAAGAAGTGATGAAGAAGAAGCTATAGGCTCCGGACGACCGGCCAGGACCAGACGTCCGACGATCTCCAGGCTCCAGACGTCTGACCTAGACCGGACGTTCGACGCTTGCACACCAAAGCGAAAACTATGGACTTCCGACGCCGCTCGGACGACCGACGCCCAGATGTCCGACCCCGACCGGACGTCCGACCGAAGACCACCTGAGCGAATCTACAGACGTCCGACAGGCACCGGACGTCCGGACCCTCGCGAGCCTCCGAATGACCAGTGACTCCTGGATGTCCGACACCTGTGTGCTGTTTCGTGTTGGGCCGCAGCCCATGTACCCCTTCACCCCCCCTCTTTTGCACTAAGACTATATATAGACCTCCTATTACTTCTAGCTAGGGTTAGCAAAGTATTAGCTCATATTTCGTGTGAGAGCTTTGCTCATCCACTTGGTTACCTTCTCCTTAGAGATTCGAGCCTCCACCAGAAAAGATCCCCCAAGCAGATTCAAGACCCCTTTTAGGGAAGAAATCAAGACCTCCTCACGGAGAAGACCGGCTACCCTTGTATCGTCCTTAGTTGTCTGTGGATCGTGTATCTTTCCTTATGTACTCGAGGATCTAGCACATGTGTGACTTATTCGTGTTGGTTTAGTGTTTCCTCTTGTGTTTCCCCTTGCGTTTTCCCTCTTTTCCCTCTCGTGTTCCTCGTGTTCTTCGCGGGATCCGCTCCTTTCGTGAAAGATCAGCCGATTAGGGTCCTACCCTACATCATCTTGGTATCAAGAGCCACATTGATCACGTTTTCGGAGCCTCCCCGTTGTGTTGCTAGCCTATTTTTTTGTTGTTTTTGTCCCAAATTCGAAAATTCCCCATAAAATAGCCCAAATAAATTTTTGTGATTGGTTCGTGTGTTGAAATTTTGTTGGTTTGGATCCGTGGATTTGCTTTGTTTTGAGTGGGTCTAGCTTTTCCCCCTTGTCTCCACACTTTCCATCCACAAAATCCTCCGGATTCGACAAATTTCCACCTCCCAACCATGAACCCTAACTGTTCATCCCGTACCCAAATTTTCACCCAGGCACCGGACGTCCGACGACCGGACGACCGTCCCAGCCTGGACGTCCAACGAACCCTGATGAAACTGAATTTTTTTCAATTTTGCACCACCACCGCCCCACATTTCCGGATACGCACTCCTACCACCTATACACCATCACCACTTCCGCATACCACCACCATTGCTTAATCTTTTCGCACTCCGACACGTGTTGCCACTTCGAGCTTTGAGAATTTGAGTTGCGGTTCCGTATCCTTTTGTGTTTCGGCTATCTAGGTACGCTTCGACATCAACATCACCACCGCTCATCTTCGCCACGGATGCATCATCAACAACGACCACCTTGACTACATCTTGGTATTCAGTCCACCATTTTGACACCATACCGTAAGCAAGAACGGTAACCTCGTCTTGGTATCGTGATACATCATTCTTGCCATTACATTGATAGCCATCATAGCCTTACTCCTTTGCGTTGCTTACCCATCGAGACTAGCCATTGAGTATTGCTGGCAACGACAATTTTGCACTTTAGTGATCATACTTCCCATAGCATACATACATCATTGTTGCATATCTTGGTATCATCTCTTGTGTCACAAAGTTGTCATCGCATACACAATTGCTATCTTGGTTCGTCAAGCATTGCATGAGAAAAGAGCTCAAACATCAAAGAGCCAAATAAGCTTTTAAGCAAAAAGGAAAGATAAGCAAAGAGCTTTTAAGCAAGAACCATAGCATCATACAACATTAAGATTGTCATACTAGATCATCTTGGATCATATCATAGAAACACCTTGCATAGAGCCTACTTGGGATACAAGTCATTGCATTTTTGCTAAGTAGGTTGTGCACAAGTTCTTGTATCCGCCTATTGTGCAATCGTGCTAGCGTCTCTCTAGTGTTGTGCAACACAAGCATTTTTGTGGATCCCACATTTTGGCTCATCCTTGGTTGCACGACCCCACTTATCGTTTTGCGTGTGTGTTTCCGTGTACCTTATAAGCTTGGTCTACTTGTTACATTGCATCTTGCGAATCTTTTCCAACATTACTGAAGCCCACTTAGAATTGCATCAAATTTTGTGCCACCATCCTAACCAAGCTCCACCATAAGATTATACTTGTGTAGGTGTGAGAAACCGACAAGAACTAGTACCAATTGTGCTATTTCCTTGTCCTACATTGGAGTGATCATCGATCCACTTTCAACTTCGGTCAAGGTACATTTGGTATTCGTTCTTCTCTTTCTACCACTCACATTGTCTTGGAATGATGGATAGGCCAAGTACTTCTACCAACCCACTCTTCATTGAGCACGGCGACGACATGAACTCCTACATCACCAAGAGCCACCTCTTTGGTGCACAACGTGCTTTGCATCAAGAGCAACAAGCAGTGAGTGAACGCATCGACAACCTCGCCGCCGACTTGCGCCTCTCCGAGCAACGTACAAGGGACTACTTCGACTACAAGCTCGACGATCACAAGCAAGAGAATGATGCAAGGGTGGACGAGATTCACACTTTGTTGCTCAACCGCTCTTCTTCCACTTCGTCCTATTCAAGAAAGACCCGCTCCAGTCGACACTCCGACTTCACCCACTCTGGCTCAAGTAAACCGACATCGAACACTCTACGATGTGCCGCGTGCGACGATCATAAAGCAAGCCTCAATCATCTACGCGACACGGACTCTCAAGAGCACCGACAACGTCAAACCCAAGAGGCTTTTGCACTAGCGCGAGAACGGCAACGACAACGCCAACATGAAGAGGAAGAGGGAGCGCGTCTACACCAAGTTGCACAAGATGCCGAGGCACAACGCCAAGAACAACAACTCCATGAAGCTCAAGCACTTGCGGCACAACAAGCCCTCCAAGATTCCAGTCGAGGTGTAGCCAACCGAGGCCGACAAGCTCGTGAACAAGAAGAAGCACTTCGCGAAGAAATTCATGAACGAAGATTTCAAGCTCGCATGCATCGTCAAGTTCCTCAAGTTCCTGCTCGAGCTTGACAAGCTCCTCCACAAGCTCGCCAAGAACATCAAGTTCATCAAGAGCATGACGACAATGGAAATCCTCCACGACAAGAGCAACATGAGGTTGACAACCCTCCTCACCAAGAGCGACACGAGCTTGACAATCATCAACAACATGGACGTCATCATCCCCCACCCCAACACAATGAAGAGCAACGCTACAACAAGCTCAAGTTCACCATGCCCAAGTTCAATGGAAGCAACGATCCCAAAGAGTACCTTTAATGGGCATTGAAGGTTGACAAAATCTTCCACTTGCACAACTACGACGAAGAGAAGAAGATCACAATGGCATCCCTTGAGTTCCAAGCCTATGTCCTCATTTGGTGGGAACAAGTTATCAAGCACCGAGAGGCAAGAGGTGAACCACCCATCACTACTTGGGCACAAATGAAGGATGTCATGAGAGAATGCTTCATGCCTACCTACTACAACCGTGACCTCTTTAAGAAACTCCAACTACTCAAGCAAGGAACCAAGAGCGTTGAAGAGTACTACAAGGAGATGGAGATTGCCATGATACGAGCCAATGTCACGGAAGGCGATGAGCAAACTATGGCACGTTTGTTGAATGGACTCAACCATCCTATCAAGAAGATCGCCGACTTCCAACCATAATCGAACATCATCGAGCTAGTGCATCAAGCTACAAAGGCGAAACATCAAGTGCAAGACGATTTCAAGTATACCAAGTTCTCATCCAAGTCCTACGGCTTCTCCAACAACCAGGATTCAGCGACTCCAACACCGTCTACCAAGCCTTCTGGAAGCAACGTCGACAAGTCGAGTTCCAAGAAAGCTTCGTCAACTCCAAGTCATCCTCCTACTACGGGCAACTTCAAGACGAGAGCTTCATCATCCTCAACCCCCACCGATGAGACCGTCAAGACGAGTTCCTTCAAATGCTTCACATGCGGAGGCCGAGGCCACAAGTCCTATGAGTGCACCAACAAGCGGACGATGATTCTCAACGACGACGACACCTACGACTTGATGAGTGAAGGAGAAATGGATGCTCTTGAGCAAGTCGCCATGCACCAGCAAGTGAACGATGAAGAGGAACAAGTCTTTTGCGATGAAGATTCAAGTCCCGCTCTTGTTGTCTCTAAGGTCTTGACTCTCCAACATCACCAAGAAGAAGACCAAAGATGCCACATATTCCGCACCAAGGCCGGCATCAATGGAAGATCCGTCAAGGATATCATCAATGGAGGGAGTTGTCATAATCTCGCAAGTGAAGAACTTTGCTCCAAGCTCCAATTGTCCAAGACAAAGCACCCACATCCATACAAAGTGCAATGGCTTAGCGACTCTGGCACTATCCAAGTAGAGCATCGAGTACAAGTCTCCTTCAAAATTGGCACCTACGAAGACACCTTAGAGTGCGACGTCGTCCATGTTCTCCTTGGATGCCCATGGCAATTTGATATTCGAGTCATCCACAACGGTCGAACAAACCACTACATCTTCAAGATGAAGGGCAACGAGTACGTACTTCGTCCCATGTCTCCAAGCCAGGTTATCGCCGACAAGAAACCCACCTATTGTGGAGATAAGGGTGAGAGAGCGAGCCACCAAAAAGAGAGTGAGCGCCACAAGCCCAAATCGAGCACCTCCACAATGAGCGAAAAGAGGAACTTAGTCCTATTTGCCACCAAAAGTGAGATAAGAGGAGTGTGTGAGAACCCATCTAGTGTCCTACACTACGTCCTTTTGTGCAAGGACAATGCACCACAAGCTAACACCTCTCACACTCTTCCTCTAGTGTTGTCTTCTCTTTTGCAAGAATTTCACGATGTTTTCCCCAACGAGCTACCTCCGGGACTACCTCCACTATGAGGCATCGAGCACCGCATCGACCTTATCCCCAGAGCACCTCTTCCGAACAAAGTTCCCTACCGTGTCAACCCCGAAGAAACCAAATAAATACAAAGGCAAGTAAAGCATCTCGTAGACCAAGGACATGTGCGTGAAAGTTTAAGCCCTTGGCCGGCCCGGCCATTCTTGTGCCAAAACGAGACGGTAGCTTTCGCATGTGCTCCGATTGTAGACCTATCAATGCTATCACCGTTCATTATAGGTATCCCATTCCATGACTTGATGATATGCTTGATGAACTTAGTGGTGCCACTATATTTTCAAAAATCGATCTTAAGAGTGGTTACTATCAAATCCGCATACAAGAGGGCGATGAATGGAAAACCGCTTTCAAAACCATGTTTGGGTTGTATGAGTGGTTAGTCATGCCTATGGGTCTATCGGAAGCACCGGGTACTTTTATGCGTCTTATGAATCATGTTTTTCGCCCTTATATTGGTGTGTTTGTTGTGGTCTACTTCGATGATATCCTTGTTTTTAGCAAGTCTCTCAAAGAGCATATCACCCATGTCCGAACCATTTCACAAACTCTTTGAAAAGAGCATCTCTATGCTAATATGGAGAAATGATATTAAGACTTGGCCACAAGCAACCAATTTGCAACAAGTGCGTAGCTTTCTTGGCCTTGCGGGTTTCTATCGTCGCTTTGTGAAAGATTTTAGCACCATTGCTTCTCCTTTGCATGCTTTGAGAAAGAAGAATGCGCCATTTGTTTGGGGACCATCCCAAGATACCGCTTTCAATGAGCTTAAGAATTTTCTTACTCATGCTCCCGTGCTTGCTTTACCCAACTTTGACAAACCCTTTGAGATTCATTGCGATGCTAGTGGTAATGGCATAGGAGGTGTGTTAACGCAAGAGAAGCGCCCCATAGCTTACTTTAGTGAGAAACTCTCCAGCGCGTAACTAAATTACCCCATATATGACAAAGAGCTATATGCTTTAGTCCGTGTTTTGCATGAATGGGAACACTATCTTCGCCCTCATGAGTTTATCATTCATACTGATCATGAAACACTCAAGTATCTTAAGGGCCAAACCAAGTTGAACAAGCGTCATGCTAAATGGAGTGAATTTATTGAGTCTTTTACTTATGTCATCAAGTACATCAAAGGTACGGATGCCCTTTCCCGCATATGCATGCTTGTTACTCAACTTGAATTGGATGTCATTGGCTTTGAGCATATAAAAGACTTGTATGAGCATGATCCTACTTTTGCTACTCCTTATGCCAAGTGTTTGACGCACACCTCTTGGGAACGCTATTACATCAAAGATTGATATCTTATGAGAGCTAAAAAACTTTGCATCCCCAAGTCTTCTCTTCGTTTGTTGCTTTTACAGGAATCTCATGGAGGAGGCTTAATGGGACATTTTGGACATGAGAAGACTTTCACCACGCTCTCGAAGAACTACTATTGTCCCAAGATGTTTCACGACGTCAGCCGCTTCACCAACCGATGCTCTACATGTCTCAAAGCTAAGTCCAAAGCTCAATCCCATGGCCTTTACATGCCTCTCCCAATTCCATATCAACCATGGGAAGACATTAGCATGGATTTCGTACTTGGATTGCCTAGGACTAGAAATGGAAAGGATTCGGTATTTGTCATTGTGGACCGTTTCTCCAAGATGGCACATTTCATTCCTTGCAACAAGATAGATGATGCTTCACATATTGCAAACCTCTTTTGTAGGGACATATTGCGTCTACACGAAGTGCCAAAGTTGATCGTCTCGGACCGCGACGTCAAGTTCCTAAGCTACTTTTGGAAGACCCTATGCGCCAAGCTCGGAATCAAGCTACTCTTCTCCACGGCTTACCATCCTCAAACTGATGGCCAAACGGAGGTGACCAACCGCACACTCTCCGCTCTACTTCGAGCACTCATCAATAAGAACATCAAGGAGTGGGAAGAGTGCCTACCTATCGCCGAGTTTGCCTACAACTGAGCGAAACACTCAACAACTGGCAAGTCCCCCTTCGAGGTCGTCTACGGATTCAACCCATTGTCACCATGGGACATTCTTCCTCTACCACTCCAAGAGCGCATCAATTTAGACACAAGTGCACGTGTGACTCATCTCAAGAAGGTGCATGATGAAATAAGACATACTATCGAGCGCCAAGTACAATGACTTGCGACCAAACTCAACATCAACAAGCACCCCATGGTCTTCAACATTTGTGACCTCGTGTGGCTACACCTTCGCAAGGACCGCTTTCCACAAGAACTCAAGTCCAAGCTTCGACCACGAGTGGATGGACCCTTCAAGGTGCTTGCACGCTACAACGACAATGCCTACAATATCGACATTCCACGCGACAAGTACTCCGTGAGAGACATCTTCAACGCCAAAGATCTCTCTCCCTACCATGGTGATGAAGAATTTGATCCGAGGACGGATCTTCCCAATGGGAGGGGCATGATGCGGAGCATCCCAAGGTCATCCCCATGGACCTACCATCGTCTCACCAAGTTCCTAGTGGACCCATGACACAAGCACGTGCAAGAGCTCTTGAAACCGAGGTGACATCTCTCCTCTCACATTTCCACTATGATGCACATGAGACATGGCTACTACCTCATACAGATACATTGTGCATACTCAGGTACCATGGAGAAGCTAAGAAGCAAGGATAAGAAGAAGAGGAAGATGGACGTGAAGACGGAGAAGAAGAAGTGATGAAGAAGAAGCTACACGCTTCGGACGACCTGCCAGGACCGGATGTCCGATGATCTCCAGGCTCCGAACGTCCGACCCAGACCGGACGTCCGACGCTTCCACACCCGAGCCAAAACTACGGACTTCTGACGCCCCTCGGATGCCCGACGCCCGGATGTCCGACAGAAGACCACCCGAGCCGAATCTACGGACGTCCGACAGGCACCGGACGTCCGGACCCTCGCGAGCCTCCGGACGACCAGTGACTCCCGGACGCCCGACGCCTGTGTGCTGTTTCGTGTTGGGCCGCAGCCCATGTACCCCTTCGCCCCCCTATTTTGCACTAAGCCTATATATAGACCTCCTATTCCTTCTAGCTAGGGTTAGTAAAGGATTAGCTCATATTTCGTCTGAGAGCTTTGCTCATCCAGTTGGTTACCTTCTCCTCGGAGATCCGAGCCTCCACCAGAGAAGATCCCGAAGCGGATTCAAGACCCCTTTTAGGGAAGAACTGAAGGCCGCCTCATGGAGAAGACCGGCTACCCTTGTATCATCCTTAGTTGTCCGTGGATCGTGTATCTTTCCTTATGTACTCGAGGATCTAGCACATGTGTGACTTATTCATGTTGGTTTAGTGTTTCCTCTTGTGTTTCCCCTTGCGTTTTCCCTCTTTTTCCTCTCGTGTTCCTTGTGTTCTTCGCAGGATCCGCTCCTTTCGTGAAAGATCGGCCGATTAGGGTCCTACCCTAAATCACGGGTGGCTCACCATGGGCCAACTGGGCCAGAAGCGGAGCGGGCTGAGCACGGCTGCCTAGCGATCGAGGCTAGCGAGGACCTCTCGCTCGTCCTGGTCAAGGAGCAGGCATGCGGACGAACAGAGGAGGCTTCATGTGGTGTCGTGGCAAAGCAGGGCAGAACAGTAGGAGGCAAGCACGGGCAGAGGTGTAGGGAAAAGCAGCGGTGCCGGATCTGAGTGGAGACGAGGGCCGATGTCGGTACTCCATGGAGGGCAGTGGCTGATGCTGTTTCCTAAAGAAAGAAAAGACAGAGGGAGGATTCAGAGAGGAAAATAGGGAGGGAGATGGCATGGGCGCGACGGGGCCTTCCTGGGGCTGCCGGTGACGATGAGGCCGGTCGTCGGAGGCGCGAAGGCGAGGCCCTGGTTGAACGAGGAGAGTTCGGGGATCGCTGGATCCGGCCGCAGATGAGGCACCGGCAGCGAACTCGAAGGCCGACTATGCAGCTGTTGCTCCATGGCATTCCTGCAAACCAGAAAGAGGGAGACAACATGTTTAGATAAGAGAGGAACCAGGGGAAGGGAGAGAAAGGAAAACTAGGGGGCGCGACAAGCAGTTCCTGCTGGTGCTCGGCGGCGAGGTTTGCCGGCCTGGAGTTGTTGTTGTAGCGGTGCTCGTAGCTCTGACGAGGTGCGAGCAGAGGAGGGCGCACGGGAGGTCCAGGGTGGAGGCGGCTCTCGAGAACGATCCTGAATGGAGCAGGGGCATCTCCTTGAGTGCGGGAGGTTGTAGGAGAGCTCAATGTGGGAGGCTTGCCTCGATCCAAATCGAATCGGGCACCTAGGGGCATTGGCTGTGCGGCGTTGGTCGAGGCTGCGATGGGATGGAGAGCAGTGGTGGCAGCGAGGCTACACGAAGTGGACGGCAAGGGTTGGTTGAGTGGATCCGGATGGGATCCCGAGGAAGATAGTGTGGAGGCTAGGGTAGGATACCTTGAAAATAGGGTTTGGTCTGATTTATATAGAAAGTGGATTTTTGCATGGGGTCATTTGGTCCCTCCGATCGTAATCGAACGACCGAGAATAAAATACTAGGGGAGTTCAAACAAAGAACTGAAGATATTTTGGGGATGTTCGGGAATGATCCGGATCCAATGGTGATGACTGAGCGGGTCGGGTTTGGGGAAGTTTCGAACGCGCAAGCGAGGGGTGGTTGTGCAGAGAGGTTAGGTGGTTTGACAAGAGGGAATAGAAAACCCGGTTGGACTTGGAACGGACAACGATGCGAACAGAGAGGACCAGCAACTATGAACATATGCAACTTTTGAAAACATGACGGCAACGGAGTGCCGTGCAATGAAAATGATGACATGATGAATGCAACAAACAAATAAATCACACTGTGACAACGAAATAACTGGAAGGCTTTTGGAGCGCCAGTCTCGGGTCGTTACACTAGTGTACCAGTAAAGAGACGTTGATGAGTTTTATGAAAAAGAGAGACGCGCTCGTGTAGCTGGTTCGAATCCAAACCTAGATTAGGACTATATATAGTGATATGTTACTCTACAATTAATGAAACTGACATATCCAACGTTCACTTCTCCTATTCTCTAGTTACTCTGCCTAGAATCATAAGCTCCGGCCGCAGCAACCATGTCCGCCGGCGGCTCATCCACCTGCTCTTCAGCAAGCAAGAACCAGATATGCGCCAAGTCACCACCCGTACCATCGCCTGTGGATCTCATCACACCCCCGCCGGCACACTCATCGCAGCCGGTTGCTCATCGCAACCCGCTGCCATTGGTGTGGTGCTACTGCTGCAAATCAAGTAGAGTCATCGGTTGCATCTCAACTATAATCCTCAACCTTGTCCCAGTCTTCTACAAATGCCTGAATCATGGGGTAATAATATGTTTAAGTGTTGTTCGCCTACTTTCAGTTGCTGATTTTTTTAGTAGTTTGGTTGATGAGCTTCCAATTTGATTCGTGCAGAAAACGGAAGATTCGTGTGATTTGTATTTCTAGGAAGTTGCTGATGTGGAGGAATGGAACTATGTTGATTATTTGGTTAGCCATGGAATCCCAATACCAGCAGTTTGGGGTGTTGGACAAGTAACTGAAGGAACAACACAAGAGGAAGATGCAGAGCAGAAGGTTAAAGATGTAGTTCATCTGATCATGGCCAAGCAACAGCTGTTGAACGGCCTTGGCAGCAATGAGGAGATGAAAGAGCTTGTGAAGATAATGGGCAAGATCGTTGTGCTCCGTAGGGTGATTGTCGCTTTATTTGCAGTGTATGTAGCACTCGTGATGTATTCAGTGGCTATGACATGAGGACTTTGCTGAAACTAGTAATGAATGAAACCTGTTTAGCAGGCTGGGCGTGGTGTTTGGAACACCTAATGCTTTCTATTAATGGAAATCGGGGGAATCCCCTTTTGTACATAAATAAATAAATTGTAGAGTCCATTTTGCTATTAAATAATTAAATTAGCAGAGGCCCTGTCAGGTCAGCTTTATCCTATTGGAAGACGTCGAGCAAATTGCAGTCCAAGAGCAAACTATGTCATCAAATACAAGTTTTATAGCCAAAAATGAGTACAACTAAACAACAATGTTGTCATGTTTCAGTTGTCATACAATCACCAAACACAAATCAACATACATAATAAGTGATGTTCCCACAGCAAAATACTAAACAACAACTTCATCAGGTTTTAGTTGTCATAGAAAACACAATCTCACATAGTAGATAAAAAGTCGTCTTCTCATAGGCAAATACGACAAAAGCAATCTAATCATCATCCGCAGCAGCAACGTCAACATCTTCGCCATGTGTATCAGTCTGAATAGTAATTCTCCTAGTGTCATCTTCTTCTTCATCAATGTCCTTGAACGTTGGCCTCTTATCCATCAATTCTCGTACCTCCACATCTCGACAGGGAATATTTTCTCCAACATTATTGATTTGATGGTTCTCAAAGATACTATGAACATCTGTGGCATCTTCTACATCTAGTGCAGTGTAAGCATCATCTTGTTGTGCAACTTCATGAAATGAATTCCTCTGCTCAAACCTTTGCAATACTCTCCAGTCATCGCTAGATGCATATGTGTCTTCCAAAAAAAATATGTGTTCCTTGATTTGCCAAAATAAAAGGCTCGTCGGTGTGGTATGCCGCCTTGACATTGATGGATTTGAAATAATCATCAGCTTTGGGTTTTGCAATCCTAGAAAATGGGCAATACCAACGACAACACAACAGAACCACACACCGATGAACCTGGAAACTGGACATATACTGCAACTAAACAATGTCTGTTATGTTAGCATACATTTCAGTTGTCTCTTTGCCATATGTATCCATGCTCATGATGGCATTGTTTTGTGTCTTCTTGCCTTTGTCGAGCGCAAGGGTGTTGTAGCGCATATCTCCAACAACGCAAGATTCATAATGTCTTACCCGAGTATCAGGACTCATTGCTAGTGTGTAAAGGGCATCATTAACTGCTTCCCATCCTCCCGCATCTTCTTAACCTATGGTTAGAAAATAGATAAGCTGATTATCTTATGTACTCAATATATTAAGAAAACTGACAATGCATTTCAAAAGCTTATAGGGATCTTGAACCATTTCGTAAATCCTGCCATAACCAGTTTGTCAATGTTTCGTGGATTTTGCGGCAGTAACTCCTTGTTGTAGATGCTGCACAACATAGTGATCACATCAAACATTTGAATATATAAGAATGTGCCACCAGCTTAGTAGATTACGATGTATAAGCTGAAGTACTTAGCACTTAATTACTTGATATAAGGTAGAATCTCAGGACAGTTATTCAACACATACCAAACAATTTTGTCCAAACCTTTAGGTTTGTCATCTTGTCAACTCTTCCCTGTAACTCAAACAGAACAATCAAAAACATTAAGCTCGAGATTGTCTTCACCCACCTTTATGCTAAGCTGATCAGCTGTTTCATTGTATTTTGAGCAGAATGTCAATGCTTTGTAGCAATGTAGTCCTTTGCAATTGAACCCTCAGGTCTAGCTCTATTCCTAACATAGCCCTTGAAACTGCCTAGCCGCTTTTCAATAGGGTGCATCCAGCCATACTGTACTAGACATCTAACTGGTGCCTCATCAGGTAGATGAACAACCAAATGCACCATCACATCAAAGAAGGCTGGAGGATATGTCTTCTCAAGGTCGCATATGATAGTTGGTATCTTGTCTCTAAGACACTCCTAAGCATCTATACTAATATTTCTACCGCAGAGTTCCCTGAAGAATTGTCCCAACTCTGCAACTCCTCTGTATAAGTCCTAGATTTTACGGTATCTTTCATATTGCCTTCAATATTAAGAAGTGTCCCAATAATGTTGTCACATATATTTTTCTCGATGTGCATCAAATCAAGGTTATGCCACAGATCCAAATCTTTCGAATACTCCAAGTCGCACAAAGTGGACCTCCGGGTAAACAATAATCTCTCTTCTGCCCTGCCATGCTTCCTTTTCCCGTTACCAATATCAGGATGGTTTCCTGGTGTAATATGCCTGACCTTCTATAATTACTCCTGCAACACAGTGCTGGTGAGCTTCTGTAACGCCCACGATGCGGCTATATCTCCCACGTGTCGAAGCATGACTTAGAGGCATAACCGCATTGTAAGCAATGTCGCAAGTGAGGTAATCTTCACAACAACCCATGTAAATGAACAAGGAAAAGAGGTACATAGTTGGCTTACACTCGCCACATCATACAATAGCATAAATATCATTACATTCATCCAGTTACACTCAAGGTCCGACAATGGAACCAAAATAAAGAACAACCCCAAAACCGACAAAGTCCCCGATCGCCCCAACTGGGCACCACTACTGATCGTCTGGAAAGGAAACGTAGTATCATCCCGAGTCCTCATCGAACTCCCACTTGAGCTTAATCGAATCACCTGGAGCGGTATCATCGGTCCCTGCATCTGGTTTTGAAGTAATCTGTGAGTCACAGGGACTCAGCAATCTCACACCCTCGCGATCAAGACTATTTAAGCTTATAGGAAGGGTAAAAGGTATGAGGTGGAGCTGCAGCAAGCACTAGCATATTTGGTGGCTAACATACGCAAAAGAGAGCGCGAAGAGAAGGCAAAGGCACGGCCGAACAACTACGATCAAGAAGTGATCCTAGAACAACCTACGTTCAAGCATAACTCGAGACCGTGTTCTCTTCCCGGACTCCGCCGAAAAGAGACCATCACGGGCACACACTTAGTTGATTCATTTTAAATGAGTTAAGTTTCAGGTTTTCTATAACCAGACATTAAAAAATTCCCATCTGCCCATAACCATGGGCACGGCTTTCGAAAGTTCAAATCCCTGCACGGGCGTCCCAACTTAGCCCATCACAAGCTCTCACGGTCAAAGAAGGACATTCCTTCTCCCAAGACAATCTGATCAGACTCGGAATCCCGGTTACAAGACATCTCGACAATGGTCAAACTAAACCAGCAAAGCCTCCCGAATGTGCCGACAAATCCCGATGGGAGCTGCACATATCTCGTTCTCAGGGCACATCGGATGAGCAAGACGTCGGGTGGGCCAGCCCAGAGTTGCGCCTGGTGGCACCGGACATCACCCAGTTTGGACCAACACTTATAGAAGCACTGGCCCGGGGGGTTTAAAATAAAGATGATCCTTGAGTCCGTGAAACCCAAGGGAAAAAGGCGAGGTGGCAAATGGTAAAACCAAGGTTGGGCCTTGCTGGAGGAGTTTTATTCAAGGCGAACTATCAAGGGGTTCCCATTATAACCCAACCGTGTAAGGAACGCAAAATCAAGGAACCTAACACAGGTATGACGGAAACTAGGGCGGCAAGAGTGGAACAAAACACCAGGCATAAGACCGAGCCTTCCACCCTTTACCAAGTATATAGGTGCATTAAAAAATACAAGATAATATAATGATATCCCAACAATAAACATGTTCCAACAAGGAACAAACTCCAATCTTCACCTGCAACTAGCAACGCTATAAGAGGGGTTGAGCAAAGCGGTAACATAGCCAACCACAGTCTGCTAGGACAAGGTGGGTTAGAGGTTTGACATGGCAATACGGGAGGCACGGTAAGCAAGTGGTAGGTATCGTAGCATAGGCATAGCAAAAGAGCGAGCATCTAGCAAGCAAAGATAGAAGTGATTTCGAGGGTATGATCATCTTGCCTGCAAGGTTCTCCGAGTTGACGTTAGCTTGATCCTCATAAGCATACTCAACAGGCTCCTCGATCATGTACTCGTCTCCTGGATCTACCCAAGCAAGAACACAAGCAAAGGGAGACACAATCAACCACGTGCAATGCACAAGCAACTGATGCAAAACATGGCATGACATGCGAGATGCGATATGAAATGCGTATGCATGTTTCGGAAAGGAAAGATTAAACCTGGCTTCAACTTCGAAAACCAAGAGTGCCACTGGAAAGAGGGGTTGATTTCGGTCGAAATCGATATAAAGATCACCGGAATCGGATGCACGGTTTGCAAATGCAAGCAAAACAAATATGGCACCGATCTGCGATTAACAGCACGAGGCCATCTAAATGCATCAAGAACAACAAGCTATTGCACTCTAACATAGCAACAAAATACATGGCAGGGATCCACTCAAGATGCTTGAAAAAATATGAACACTGAGCTATGGCTAATTCACTCAATAGAAGGTTCAAACAAGCATGGCAAAAGTGCAAAAGATATCAGGTTACAGACTTAGTGAAAATAACATGTCAGGAATTTAACATCAGGAAGCAATGTTTAGAGCAAGATAAGAACATGCTACAGGAACATATCATGGCAAGGCAAGGCATGGCATGAAGCTACTCATAGCATACAACAAAAGTCCCTTACTGACCATAAGCCAAAAGGGATCAGAAAAAACAATGGCAACCATGTGAACATAGCAATTATCGTTAACAGATTCAGACTTAGTAGAAAACTGGAGGATGGCAAAACAGATATTAAGTAGGCATGTTTACGAGCTCGATGCACTCACCACAAGGCATTGCAGGACAAACTAAGCATACACCCAGCAAGTAGACATGACATATAAGCTAAATATGGCAAGAAGAACATAGCATCCATGGATCAACTACAACAACCTCGGCAAAAATGCTTAACATGGAAACATTCTGCCAGGAACATTTTATAGCAAAAGTAGAGCTCGATTGAGTCAAGCTAGGGTGCTCCATAATTGCAAACAAAGACATGGATGGATAGAGCACAACAATATCTATAAAACATACTTACTGATCAAGCTCAAAACAGACATGGATCACTCTATAGCAACAAGAACACATGGCATAAAAATAATGACAGGGCAAAGACTTGGAATATTTTGGAGTCCCTGAAATCAGCAACATTACGAGAGCTACTTTGCATGCTTGTGCTAGTCACCACAGAGATCACAAAAATACATGGCATACACCCCTGTAAAGATGGCATGACATACTTCAAAAAAATTTAGGGCTCAAGTTCATAGGAGGCACATATCAATCATGGCAAAAATGACAAATGTCCAATTGCTGATAAAAACCTGAAACTAACATCAACTAGCACTCTTGCAACAGAATTTAGGGCATCAGGATGAGCTCAAATGAACATGGTGCAGTGAGATGAAATTAAGTACTCGTCGAGACGAACAATTTGATATGCTACACGCCAAAAACGGAGCTACGGATGCAGAGTTATGATGCGATGAAAAATGCACAAAATTACTAGGGTTAGGGCAAAAGTCAACCGAGGTTAGAGTTCCAAATCTGGATGGATCGGGGCACTGTAGCAGCGCGGAACCCGAGGATGGTCGGAGTTCGTCGAGGTCGCCGGAGTTCGGCCGGAGTGAGGAAGAAGGACGGCGAGGAGGGCGTCGGGCGCGGTGGCTCGGTGCGGAAGCCGAGGTGACGGCGGCGGTCGGCAACGGCGGCGGGGCGCCGGTGTGGAGGAGCGAGGCGGCAGGGCGGTGGTCCGCGCCGGCGAGTAGGCGGCGGAGGCGGCTCGTCGGGGCGGCGCTGGCGGGCGTGCGGGACGCGGGCGGTGGGAGACCAAAGCTGCGCCGGCGGGCGGATGGGCTCGCCCAGGCCGGCGGCGGGAGAAGGCGGTGTCAACAAGTAGTGGCGCAGGATTGGCGGCGGCGGTTGTGTCCGGCCGGACCGGACGTGTCCGGCCGCGCGGAGAGGAAGGGGGCTAGGTTAGGGGTGAAATGGATCTGGAATTTTGTGGGAGAGGCTATATTTATAGGTACAGGGAGCTAGGAGGCTCCAAATTGAGCACGTTTTGCGGCCACGCGATCGTGATCGAATGGCCTAGATGATGGAGGAGGTATAGGTGGGTTTTGGTCCACTTTGGAGGGGTGTTGGGCTGCAACAGACACGAGGCCTTCTCGGCTCCTCAGTTAACCGTTGGAGTATCAAACGAAGTCAAAATGGCACGAAACTTGACAGGCTGTCTACCGGTAGTAAACCAAGGCCTCTTGGCAAGTCTCGATCCAATCCGAGAACGTTTAATACCCGCACAGAAAAGAGGTAAAAGGGGACACTAGAGGACATAGGAGCGCCGGAATGCAAAACGAACAACGGGGAAAATGCTCGAATGCATGAGACAAAAACATATGCAAATGCAATGCACATGATGACATGATATGAGATGCATGACAAAGACAAAAGCACACGAAGACAAAAACCCGACAACGAGGAAATATCATAACTTAGTGCCGGAAATGGCAAGAGTTGGAATACAAATATGGCAGGTTACATAAGGGGTGTTACAACACTCCACCACTACGAAAGGATCTCGTCCCGAGATCTAGGACTGGAAAAACTCCGGGTACTCAGAACGGAGGTGGTCCTCGCGTTCCCAGGTGGCTTCACGGTCGGAATGATGCGACCACCTGACTTTCAGGAATTTGATAGACTTGTTGCGAGTCTTGCGCTCAGTTTCTTCAAGAATAGCAACTGGGTGCTCATGATAAGACAAGTCTTCTTGGAGATCAATCTCTTCAAAGCTGATGGTGCGGTCAGGAATCTTGAAACACTTGCGGAGTTGAGACATGTGAAACACATCGTGCACGTTTGCAAAGTTGGACAGAAGCTCAAGTTGATAGGCGAGATCGCCCCTTTTGCTAATGATCTTGAAATGACCCACATATCTAGGGGCAAGCTTCCCTTTGATACCGAAGCGACGATTACCTTTCATTGAACAGACGCGGAGGTAGACATGGTCTCCGATCTCGAAAGCCAAGTCACGATACTTGCTATCATAGTGACTCTTCTGGCGTGATTGCGCGGCTTTGAGATTTTTCACGAATGAGTTTGCACATTTCTTCAGCCTCTGTGATCAAGTCATTGCCAAGAAGTTGGCGTTCACCAGTCTCTGACCAGTTAAGAGGAGTACGGCACTTCCTACAATAGAGAATCTCGAATGGGGCCTTGCCCGAACTCGCTTGGAAGCTATTGTTGTAGGAGAACTCAGCATATGGAAGACAATCTTCCGACTTCATACCGAAAGAAATGACACAAGCCCTGAGCATATCTTCAAGAATTTGATTGACTCGCTCGACTTGGCCACTGGTTTGAGGATGAAAAGTTGTGCTAAAGCGAATGTTGGTGCCCATGGCCTTCTGAAAAGAATCCCAGAACTTAGAGGTGAAGATGCTACCACGATCTGAAGATATCAACTGCAGAATGCCGTGCAGAGAGACAATCCTAGAGGTATATAGCTCTGCCAACTGAGTTGCTATGATAGATTCTTTGATAGGAAGAAAATGAGCCACTTTAGTGAGTTTGTCGATGACAACGAAGATAGCATCATTGCCACGCTTGGACTTTGGAAATCTAGTCACGAAGTCCATCTCAATATGGTCAAACTTCCATTCTGGAATGGCAAGAGGTTGGAGGAGACCAGCTGGTCGTTGGTGTTCTGCTTTCACTCTTCTGTAGACATCACATTCATTCACGAACTGAGCAATCTAGCGCTTCATTCGAGTCCACCAATACGATTGCTTGAGGTCATGGTACATCTTTGTACTTCCAGGGTGAATAGAGAGGAGTGAATTGTGAGCCTCGTTCATAATGACTTTACGAAGGTCACCTTTAGGAACAACAATGCGATCCTCGAAGAATAGAGTATCCTTGTCATCAAGACGATAGCACTTGTACTTGGGTTGACTCTTGGCAATCCCAATCTTCACCTTCTTCACCATGGCATCAAGAAGTTGAGCCTCGCGAATCTGATCTTCCAAAGTAGGAGAGACTTGGAGGTTGGCAAGAAATCCTTGAGGAACAACTTGAAGATTGAGTTTGCGGAAAGCTTCACAAAGCTCTGGATGGTAAGGCTTGAGAACCAAACTGTTGCAGTAAGCCTTCCTGCTCAATGCGTCAGCAATTACATTGGCCTTGCCTGGAGTATATTCGATACTAGGATTATACTCTTGAATCATTTCGAACCAATGAGTCTGCCTGAGGTTGAGGTTTGGCTGAGTGAAGATGTACTTGAGACTCTTGTGATCAATGAAGATGACCAGTTTTCTTCCCAACAAGAGATGTCTCCAAGTTAAAAGAGCATGGACAACTACCGCCAACTCAAGGTCATGAGTGGGGTAGTTCTTTTCGTTGGGCTTCAACTGGCGAGAGGTATAGGCCACAACTTTCTTCTCTTGCATCAACACTGCACCGAGACCTTGAAGGGAAGCATCACAGAAAGCCTCAAACAGTTTGGATTCATCAGGAGGAGTCAGAACTGGAGCAGTGACTAACTTCTCTTTCAGGGTGTTGAAAGTGATGTCACATTCAGGCGACCATACATACTTCACATGCTTCTGGAGAAGGTTGGAAAGAGGCTTCGCGATCTTAGAGAAGTTCTCAATGAACCTTCGACAATAGCTTGCGAGCCCAAGGAAGCTGCGGAGTTGCTTCACATTCTAAGGTGGTTCCCAATTCACAATTGCAGACACCTTCTCAGGATTAACAGCTATGCCCTTGGTGGAGATTATATGCCCAAGGTAGAGAACCTCATCGAGTCAAAACTCGCACTTTGAAAACTTTGCATAGAACTGATGTTCTCTGAGTTTGTCCAGAACCAATCTCAAGTGCTTGGCATGATCCTCCTTGTTCTTGGAAAAGACCAAAATGTCATCGAGGTATACCAAGACGAAGTCATTTGTGTAGGCGTTGAAGATGAAGTTCATCATGCGAGAGAATGTTGGAGGAGCATTGACGAGGCCGAAAGACATGACAGTGTATTCATATGAACCATAGCTTGTTCTGAATGTTGTCTTGGGGATATCTTCTTCACGAATGTGAATCTGATGATAGCCCATACGAGGTCAAGCTTGGAGAATACTTGAGCACCTTTGAGTTGTTCGAAAAGCTCATTGATGTTGGGAAGTGGGTACTTGTTCTTTATTGTCTTCTTGTTCAATGGATGGTAGTCGACACAAAGTCAGTCCGTTCCATCCTTCTTCTTGACGAAAAGAACACCACAACCCCATGGAGAAGAACTTGGTCGGATGAGACCCATACGCTCTTGAATATCGAGTTGCTTCTTCAGCTCCTTCAACTCTTCAGGTCCAAGCTTGTAAGGACGTTTGCAAACAGGTTCCGTGCCAGGCTCAAGATCGATGATGAATTCAACTGGCCGGTGCGGAGGCATTCCTGGAAGCTCTTCTGGAAAGATGTCTTGATATTCGCAAACGACTGGAATCTGAGAGATGGCATCCAGCTCGCCCTTCTCATTGAGAGAAAACAGTCGAATGGTATCATCACGAGCAGCAAAGACAATTACATCCTCAGACAAATGTGTCAATTGAAACAGCCTGGTAGCACAATCAAGCTGAGTCTTGTGCTTAGAAAGCCAATCCATTCCCAGAATAAGATCAATATCCGAGTTACCAAGGACCATTGGAGAAGAAAGAAACTTATAGTCGCCCAATGTGATAGTAACATCCGGAGCCATCATTTTGGTGTTCATGAACAAACCCGAAGAGGAAACCGCTATCGGCTTAGGCAAATCAACAATATGAAAATCGTGCATGGATGCAAAAGGCTTCGATATGAATGACAAGGATGCACCAGTATCAAAAAGAACTCTTGCAGGGATATCGTTAACACGAAGGTTACCCATGATCACATCTGACGAGTCCTCTGCCTGAGCGCGTTCATCATGTTGATCTTAGCAGACTTGGGATTGTGCTTGACCACTGCAGTGCTAGCGGATCTCACAGGAGGAGGAGGAAGACGCCTCTGATTGAAGCATTTGTTGGCATAGTGACCCTTCTGCTGACACTTGTTGCACGTGACCTCCGAGAGCGGACGGTGATACGGAGCACTTGATCTTGGAGCATTAGACGAAGTCTTGTTCTGAAAGCCTGGGTTGGGTGGGTGGGAAGATCCATTGCCACCTTTGCTCTTCTACTGATAAGGCTGACGGAACGGAGGAGGAGGAGGCAACCAATACTTTTGCTGCTTAGTAGCCACTTGAGTTGAGGAAGGAGTTGCATCCCTGACTCGTTTCTTGGAAGCATCGCACTTGAGCTGAGCAGTCTCTTGTTTCAGTGCCATGTTGTAAAACTCATCGTACTTCTGCAGCTCAAAAAGCACAAGAGCTAGTTGGAGATCTTCTCTGAGACCACCTCCGAACTGATAAATCATGCTCTTCTCGTTAGGGACATCTTGCTTAGCGAAACGAGCGAGCTTCTGGAACATGATGTTATACTGGTAAACAGACAAGCTGTCTTGCTTCAGATTGCGGAACTCCTCATGCTTACTCTCAACAACACTCTGAGGAATGTGGTGAGCTTTGAAGTCTTGACGGAATTCATCCCAGGTAATCACACGACCTCCTCTGGAATATTTGTATTGCTGATACCAATCAGTAGCTTGGTCTTTGAGTTGGAACGAGGCAAACTTGACAAAGTCCTCAGGCCTGACGTTGCTGCACTCGAAATGCGTGCAGATATCCATGAGCCAATCATCAGCGTTTGTTGCCTCGACACAGTTGCTGAAGGTCTTTGGCTGGTTTGCGAGGAACTGGTTGAGTGTAGCAAACTGATTCTGATTGTTGCCATGGTCTTGATTCCCTTGGTTGTGCTCTTGCAAGAGTTGCATGATCAGCTGCATGTTGGCATTGGTAGCGGCCATCACAGCTTGCCATGCCTTCGGAGGTGGAAGTGGTGGCGGCGGTTCAGGATTCTGACACGTTGGAGGAGCCATCCTGAAGAGGGTGACATCCGTTAGCATCTTGACAGACATATATTCAAGCTGAATCAAATGGATCGAAATTGCAACATATAGTCTTAACATCCGAACAAAATGAACGAATGCATTCCAATTGAAATGGTCACACTTCCATAAATTGAGAAGCCACTTATATAGAGGTAGAAGAATAAAACAACAAGGTACGGACAAGAACAAATACTTGGTGAGGATTACCCAATCACAAACCAAATATCCACGCAAGAAATACTAGAGCTACATGAATTCCCACCTATTAAACTCCCGAACCTTTCCGGTTATGCAATCAGGTGTTGGGGATACAGGGGAAGCATAATATCTCACCCAAAGCTAGAAAATCCTACATCCAGCTGTATCCATCCTTCAACACATAACCAAGAAACCTTCGGAAATCATTTACCTCAACCTTCGAAAAGCATCCGTTATATGAGTTATGGCAATACTCCCGAACTCCCGCCCCAGTACTGGGTGGCGTCGAGGTTATCTCAGCAACAACTGCATAAAAGAGATTTTCGATGTCGGCGAAACTCAGGTATTACAGAATTGGAACGATAAAATTGTGACGACAACACCTCGGAGCTCAACTCCCCGGGACACTGCCACAACCCCTAAATGTCAGGAGGCACCAAGAACAATGTTCTTGTCACAAAACCATCGGAATGATTCCAAGATACCCGCGTGATCCTAAAAAAAATTTAGTGAAATTTGAGAAGAGAAGAGTCAAAACTCTACGTCAGGGTGCCTCACCAGAGCGACGAAGGGACTGAGGAGTAAAAAGAATCCTACTCTATGATATATATAATCCTAAATGACTCAAAACATTGTTCTAGACTCAACAATGCCAATGATTCGATCAAGCAGTGGGCTCCTAAGTCGGGGAAGGCTCTGATTACCAACTTGTAACGCCCATGATGCGGCTATATCTCCCACGTGTCGAAGCACGACTTAGAGGCATAACCGTATTGTAAGCAATGTCGCAAGTGAGGTAATCTTCACAGCAACCCATGTAAATGAACAAGGAAAAGAGGTACATAGTTGGCTTACATTCGCCACGTCACACAATAGCATAAATATCATTACATTCATCCAGTTACACTCAAGGTCCGACTACAGAACCAAAATAAAGAACAACCCCAAAAGCAAGAAAGTCCCCGATCGCCCAACTGGGCACCAGTACTGATCGTCTGGAAAGGAAACGTAGTATCGTCCTGAGTCCTCATGAACTCCCACTTGAGCTTAGTCGAATCACCTGGAGCGGTATCATCGGTCCCTGCATCTGGTTTTGAAGTAATCTGTGAGTCAAGGGGACTCAGCAATCTCACACCCTCGCGATCAAGACTATTTAAGCTTATAGGAAGGGTAAAAGGTATGAGGTGGAGCTGCAGCAAGCACTAGCATATTTGGTGGCTAACATACGCAAAAGAGAGCGAGAAGAGAAGGCAAAGGCACGGTCGAACAACTACGATCAAGAAGTGATCCTAGAACAACCTAGGTTCAAGCATAACTCGAGATCGTGTTCTCTTCCCGGACTCCGCCGAAAAGAGACCATCACGGGCACACACTCAGTTGATTCATTTCAAATGAGTTAAGTTTCAGGTTTTCTATAATCGGACATTAAAAAATTATCATCTGCCCATAACCGTGGGCACGGCTTTCGAAAGTTCAAATACCTGCAGGGGTGTCCCAACTTAGCCCATCACAAGCTCTCACGGTCAACAAAGGATATTCCTTCTCCCAAGACAATTCGATCAGACTCGGAATCCCGGTTACAAGACATGTCGACAATGGTAAAACTAATCCAGCAAAGCCTCCCGAATGTGCTGACAAATCCCGATGGGAGCTGCACATATCTCGTTCTCAGGGCACATCGGATGAGCAAGACGTCGGGTGGGCCAGCCCAGAGTTGCCCCTGGTGGCGCCGGACATCGCCCAGTTTGGACCAACACTTAGAGAAGCACTGGCCCGGGGGGGTTTAAAATAAAGATAACCCTTGAGTCCGTGAAACCCAAGGGAAAAAGGCGAGGTGGCAAATGGTAAAACCAAGGTTGGGCCTTGCTGGAGGAGTTTTATTCAAGGCGAACTGTCAAGGGGTTCCCATTATAACCCAACCGTGTAAGGAACGCAAAATCAAGGAACATAACATAGGTATGACGGAAACTAGGGCGGCAAGAGTGGAACAAAACACCAGGCATAAGGCCGAGCCTTCCACCCTTTACCAAGTATATAGGTGCATTAAAATAGATAAGATAATATAATGATATCCCAACAATAAACATGTTCCAACAAGGAACAAACTCCAATCTTTACCTGCAACTAGCAACGCTATAAGAGGGGCTGAGCAAAGCGGTAACATAGCCAAACAATGGTTTGCTAGGACAAGGGGGGTTAGAGGTTTGACATGGAAATACGGGAGGCACGATAAGCAAGTGGTAGGTATCGTAGCATAGGCATAGCAAAAGAGCGAGCATCTAGCAAGCAAAGATAGAAGTGATTTCGAGGGTATGGTCATCTTGCCTGCAAGGTTCTCCAAGTTGACGTTAGCTTGATCCTCATAAGCATACTCAACAGGCTCCTCGATCATGTACTCGTCTCCCGGATCTACCCAAGCAAGAACACAAGCAAAGGGAGACACAATCAACCACGTGCAATGCACAAGCAACATGATGCAAAACATGGCATGACATGCGAGATGCGATATGAAATGTGTACGCATGTTTCGGAAAGGAAAGATTGAACCTGGCCTCAACTTTGAAAACCAAGAGTTCCACTGGAAAGAGGGGTTGATTTCGGTCGAAATCGATATAAAGATCACCAGAATCGGATGCACGCTTTGCAAATGGCAAGCAAAACAAATATGGCATCGATCTGTGATTAACAGCACGAGGCCATCTAAATGCATCAAGAACAACAAGCTACTTCACTCTAACATAGCAGCAAAATACATGGCAGGGATCCACTCAAGATGCTTGACAAAATATGAACACTGAGCTACGGCTAATTCACTCAATAGCAGGATCAAACAAGCATGGCCAAAGTGTAAAAGATATCAGGTTACAAACTTAGTGAAAATAACATGTCAGGAATTTAACATCAGGAAGCAATGTTTAGAGCAAGATAACAACATGCTACAGGAACATATCATGGCAAGGCAAGGCATGGCATGAAGCTACTCATAGCATACAACAAAAGTCCCTTACTGACCATAAGCCAAAAGGGATCATAAAAAAATGGCAACCATGTGAACATAGCAATTATCATTAACAGATTCAGACTTAGTAGAAAACTGGAGCATGGCAAAACAGATATTAAGTAGGCATGTTTACGAGCTCGATGCACTCACCAGAAGGCATTGCATGAAAAACTAAGTATACACCCAGTAAGTAGACATGGCATAGAAGCTAAATATGGCAAGAACAACAACATAGCATGCATGGATCAACTACAACAACCTCGGCAAAAATGCTTAACATGTAAACATTCTGCGAGGAACATTTTATAGCAAAAGTAGAGCTCGATTGAGTCAAGCTAGGGTGCTCCATAATTGCAAACAAAGACATGGATGGATAGAGCACAACAATATCTATAAAACATCCTTACTGATCAAGCTCAAAACAGACATGGATCACTCTATAGCAACAAGAACACATGGCATAAAAATAATGATAGGGCAAAGACTTAGAATATTTCTAAGTCCCTGAAATCAGCAACATTACGAGAGCTACTTTGCGTGCTTGTGCTAGTCACCACAGATATCAAAAAAATACATGGCATACACCCCTATAAAGATGGCATGGCATAATTCGAAACACATGTAGGGCTCAAGTTCATAGGAGGCACACATCAATCATGGCAAAAATGACAAATGTCCAATTGCTGATAAAAACCTGAAACTAACAACAACTAGCACTCTTTCAACAGCATTTAGGGCATCAAGGTGAGCTCAAATGAACATGGTGCAATGAGATGAAATGAAGTACTCGTCAAGACGAACAATTTGATATGCTACACGCCCAAAACGGAGCTACGAATGCAGAGTTATGATGCGATGAAAAATGCGCAAAATTACTAGGGTTAGGGCAAAAGTCAACCGAGGTTAGGGTTCCAGATCTAGATCCGGATCGGGGCACTGTAGCAGCGCGGAACCCGAGGATGGCTGGAGTTCATCAAGGTCGCCGGAGTTCGGCCGGAGTGAGGAAGAAGGACGGCGAGGCGGGCGTCGACGAGGAGGGCGTCGGGCACGGTGGCTCGATGCGGAAGCCGAGGCGACGGCGCCGTCGGCAAGGGCGGCGGAGCGCCGGCGTGGAGGAGCGAGGCGGCGGGGCGGTGGTCCACGCCGGCGAGCAGGCGGCGGAGGCGGCTCGTCGGGGCGGCGCTGGCCGGCGAGCAGAACGAGGGCGGCGGGAGACCGCAGTGGCGGCGGCGGGCGGATGGGCTCGCGGGGCCCCGGTTCGGGCTCTCCCGGGCCGACGGCAGGAGGACCCGGTGGCGACAGGTGGCAGCGGGATTGGCGGCGGCGGTTGTGTCCGGCTGCGTGGAGAGTATAGGGGTGAAATGGATCCGGAATTTCGGGGGAGAGGCTATATTTATAGGTAGAGGGAGCTAGGAGGCTCCAAATTGAGCACGGTTTGCGGCCACGTGATCGTGATCGAATGGCCTAGATGATGGAGGAGGTTTAGCTGGGTTTTGGGCCACTTTGGAGGGGTGTTGGGCTGCAACACACACAAGGCCTTCTCGGCTCCTCGGTTAACCATTGGAGTATCAAACAAAGTCAAAATGGCACGAAACTTGACGAGCGGTCTACCGGTAGTAAACCAAGGCCGCTTGGAAAGTCTCGGTCCAATCCAAGAACGTTTAATACCCGCACACGAAAAGAGGTAAAAGGGGACACCGGAGGACATAGGAGTGCCGGAATGCAAAACGGACAACTGGGAAAATGCTCGGATGCATGAGATGAAAACGTATGCAAATGCGATGCACATGATGACATGATATGAGATGCATGACAAAGACAAAAACCCAACAACGAGGAAATATCATAACTTAGTGCCGGAAATGGCAAGAGTTGGAATACAAATATGGCAGGTTACACACGGGGTGGTATAGCTTCTTTGGCGCATCATAGTTTTCATGCTTTGCATTGAACACATGTCTTTGATTTTTTGTAGGACACGGCTTGTACATGGCAAGGAAATGGTGGTGTCCAATGGAATAGATCTTGCTAAATATTGCGTATGACAGCGGATTCTTATCACAGCGAACACATGCATTCTAACCACACGTCATTCACCCTGACATAGTGCCCAAAGCTAGATAATCATGGCCGCACCAAATTATAACTGCACGCAGAAAGAAATCAACAGGTGGGCTGCTATATAGGTCTCGAGTGAGAACACCCCTCGATAACTGTTGAAGTTCCTCCACAAGAGGCTCCATGAATAAATCAAAATCCTTTCCAGGACTTTTTGGACCTGGGATGAGCAAGGCCATCATGTAGTTTGATTCTTTGGTGCAGACATTTGGTGGCATGTTGTAAGGGATAACAAGAACTGGCCACATGCTATATGTAGCGCTCTGGTGGCCAAATGGGTTGAATCCATCATAGTTAAGACAGGTCTAATGTTTCTTGGCTTAGCACCCAACTTTTTGTGTTTGTGATTGAAGCTTATCCATTCACTACCATGAGATGGATGGCTCATTACATTCTGATCTTTGTACTCCTGGCTCCTAGAATGCCACCGTACATCCTCTCTTGCTTCAACATCATGAAACAACCTCTGCAATCTTGGTATAATTGGAAAATGTCTCGGAACATTCTGAGGAATCCTCTTCACAGCATCACCATCTTTCCATCTTGATGATTTGCATTTTGGGCATTTACTTAAGTTGGCATAATCCTTTCGGAACAAAACACAATTATTCTTACAAACATGGATCATATCATATCCAATTCCAACTGCACGAAGGAAATTCTTCATTTTATTGTAGGTGTGTGGCAGCTTAGACACATCTGGGTAAGATTTGCAGGAAGCAACCAACATTGCATCGAATAATTTTTTTGGTCATCCGCTCAGACGTCTTCACCTGAAGATAGGTGACCATAGCTGAGAATACTGACAGCTTATTTCCACGGGTGACTACCACGTTGCATTGTTCCAACATGCGGGCCCACTATTTTTCTTGTGCATGTTAAAGTTCACGAAATGCGCAAGCATCTCGTAGCATTGTTTAAATGTTCGTCAAACGCACTATCTTCCTCCTCTTCCTCTTGAGCATCGGGCAGATTAAGATGGTGATCTGCTGCTTCCACATAGTCAATAACATTAACGTTCATAGGTTCACCACGATGAACCCACCTACTATATGTGACCGACATCCCATACAAGTGTAGATGATTTTGCATAGTTGACTTGTGTCTTGAAACTAAATTCATACAAATGCTACACGAGCAGACCACATCTGATTTTGGACCATCGTACTCAGCTCTAATAAAGTTCATGAAGTTTTCAACCCTCTCAACATATGCTGGGGAGAATCTTCGAGCAGAAGTTATCCAAGTCCTATCCATCTGTTAGACATACAAATTAGTTCTTCTACTAGATATTACAGTAAAAGCATATATGATTTTTTATGAAGTCCAGAGAAAAAATACCTAGGTCGATGTCTAAAGCTATGGCAAGATATTTGGACAAGGAAATCTAAGTAACGAAATATATGTAAAGCTAATTCAGCAAACAAATTGAGTGCTAAATTATGGCAGGCTATTTTAGCAACCAGTGAGGCCGAGCACATAGCCATCAAAGGCCATCTTAGCAACAAAGAGTGAGTATAAAACGGTGTCGAGCTATTTCACCTAACAGATTGGCTACTAGAATATGTCAATCTACTTCACAATACATACATGGTCCTAATACATGGCACTATGGTAGGATATTTTAGAAACTAATCGGGCATGGCATACCATCTCAACAAAGCAGATTGAGTGCAGATCAAGGCAAGGAAGCTTCTTAAGCAAAGCATATTGACTGTAAACTATTTCGGCTAGCAGTGAGATTAACAGTGTCTATCAGCTAATATTCAGTGCTACTCCGACATGCATGGGTCCTCATTCTGGAATGCGCGTACCATGGGAGAAGCTGACCGCCGTGCGTCTCCACAAGAACGTCGCCAGCAGTGGTGGCACGGCTGGAGGAGGGCAGTCTACGAGAGCATACTGTGGGAGCGAGAGGATCACCGTGCGTCCCCTCGACGAACCGCGGGGCTGAAGTATCGGCGTGGCGGGGTGGCTTTGGCCGAGGGAATGGAGTGGAGGGGGCAGGGGGTTTGGGTAATATTATTGGCTAGTTGGCCAAAGAGTAGTTGAATTTGGGATTTTGGGAGATTTTCACGTGGTGGGCGGGGGAGTTTGGTGCATGCTCGGTTTCTCCAAATGCGGTCCCATGTGTCTGTGAAGTGGCTGGTAAGCCGTGTGCAGGACTGACCATGTGAGGGGTGCAATGTGACCGCGACAGGCGTGCTGTGAGTGTACCACCTTTTTCCTTTCAAACTTGGTGCTTCACGCGATCCATCGATACTACTAGTAATCCGGTAATCCAAATGGCGGGGCCAGGTCTTTTCTCGCGCGATATGCTGGGAGGTTCACTTATTGGGTTTTTAGGACTTTATTTTTAGGACAAATCTTAGTTGGTTTGACATACAAAGCGAGAGAGAGATGTGAAATGCGTGAATGTGTAGCGGACGTACTATTGGAGTGACTAAGATAAATTGTGTATGTAGACCCTATGTGTTTATTTACTTCGCATGTTAGCTTTGTCTCAGGTCAAACCTTATAAACATAGATGAAGTTTATATGCACAAAAACGAATCATCATTCAATATATTTTCATACAATATATCTTCTATTATTGTGAAAGTTCATATACACCGGACGAGGTTCATGCAAACATGGTAGATTTTGATTACATTTCAAACTTTTATACGATAGAAAAAGAAAAGAAACCCAACCCTAAACCTATTCTACAGCGGTGACCGATGTCCACTTTCCTTTGTACTTCCGCATTGGCGACGACGTCCTCCATATGCCGTCTCCATGAACAGCGGTGGGGTTCAAGAGCCGTGAAGTGAAGGTGCGGTCTCCGGTGAGGAAGAGTAGAACACGGGGGACAGACTGGCTAGTTAGCTCACCATGCCCTGACGCCCCCCATGCCCTACTCATCCTCGGAGAAGTTCCCGGCCTCTCGGCGGTGTAGGTGGATGTGAGGTTGATGATGATGGACGTGGACGGTCCGTCACTTCACCTGCCACATGCGCCACCGAACTTCGGACAACAACAAGTAGGACGCGTGGATGGCGGTGCTCCCGTCATCGGCTGCCAGCGTGGCCACTGCTTGTGCGGTCGCGCCCGCGTCCGACTATGCCGGTATTGCATTGCGAGTGGCGAGTTGAGCAAGGACGGTGACCTCCAGCTTCATCCGCTCTCCTACAGAGTGTTCCCGCTCGCGGTCATGGTGGATCTGGTGCCAGGTAGGAGGATGCGTTATGGTGTGGAGTTTAGCTGGGGGTTGCCGCTTTAAGTAGCACATTCTGGTGGGGCCAAGCATCCGGGTGTGTCAATAAGTCACTGGAGTTGGTTACTCGGGCAGCGAGACTGCTTAATGACGGCATACGGACGGACGGCATGAATGCGGGCATTTGGCGCCGGATGGGAATGCACACGCGCGACGGCGCGAGGGACGGGGTTTTTTTGTGTGCTAGGGTAGTCAGTTGCGGGCATGGCAATGTTAGAGATGCACTTTCCTCACATGTGATCCCACATGTCATTGAAAAAGAAAGACGACCCGGCATGGTCTCAGGTCCTGGGGATGCAATTGGCTGCACCGTAACACTCTACGGACTCGTCGTAGCGTGCGTGCACTTCGGCGACCCGTGCATCCTCGACGAACCAAGTGTTGATCTGCTGGTCGTGCCACAATGGTAGCGCCACCCTCGGCACCCTGAAGCTGAGCTTGTCCAACGATGATGAGCTTGTCGCTCACCACGGTCGCCATGTCCAGAGGCGGTGCGAGAGCAGCGTCACATTGCTAGCTCCCATGACCCATATGAACGTTTGTCGGTGGCGAGGAGGTCGTGGGCTAGCTCCTCCATTGGACTAGTCTGCGCCACATCATCCCGACAGGTGTGACCCACATGTCGTTTTCCTTATTTTCCCGGCCAAATTCGAGCGTCAGTGCTTGATGACCCACAAGTATAGGGGATCAATCGTATTCCTTTCGATAAGTAAGAGTGTCGAACCCAACGAGGAGTAGAAGGAAATGACAAGTGGTTTTCAGCAAGGTATTCTCTGCAAGCACTGAAATTATAAGTAACGAGTAGTTTGATAGCAAGATAATTTGTAACGAGCAAGTAACGATAGTAGTAACAAAGGTGCGGCAAGGTAGCCCAATCCTATTGAGGCAAAGAACAGGCCAAAACGCTCTCTTATGATAATCAAAGTGTTCTTGAGGGTACACGGGAATTTCATCTGGTCACTTTCATCATGTTGGTTTGATTTGTGTTTGCTACTTTGATAATTTGATATGTGGATGGACCGGTGCTTAAGTGTTGTTCTTACTCGAACAAGCCTCCTACTTATGATTAACGCCCTCGCAAGCATCCGCAACTATGAGAAAAGTATTAAGAATAAATTCTAGCCATAGCATTGAAGTTTTGGATCCAATTGGTCCCTTACGGAATAGCGCATAAACTAAGGTTTAAGCTTCTATCACTCTCGCAACCCATCATCTAATAACTACTCGACAATGAATTCCTTTAGGCCCAAATGTGGTGAAGTGTCATGTAGTCGACGTTCACATGACACCACTAAGGGAATCACAACATACATACCATCAAAATATTGAGCACATATAAAATTCAAATGATTACTTGCAAAAAGATTTCTCCTGTGACCTCAGGAACAAAATTAACTACTCACAAATGATAATCATGCTCAAGATCAGAAGGATATTAAATAGAATAATGGGTCTGAACATATAATCTTCCACCAAATAAACCATATAGTAATCAACTACAAGATGTAATCAACACTACTAGTCACCCACAAGTACCAATCAATAGTTCTGGTACAAAGTTTGAACACAAGAGATGAACTAGGGTTTGAGAGGAGTTGGTGATGTGGAAGATGTTGACGGAGATTGCACTCCCCAAGAAGGGAGAGTTGTTGGTGATGATGATGACGATGATTTCCCCCTCCGGGAGGGGGGGTTCCCCTGGCGGAATCGCTCCGCTGGAGGGCAAAAGTGCTCCTACCCAAGTTCCGCCTCGAGATGGCGGCGCTTCGTCGTGAAAGTTCTCTCCACATTATTTCTAGGTCAAAATGACTTATATACCAGAAGATGGGCACTGGAAATGGGCTGGGCTGAGCACAACCCATCAGGTCGTGCCTGGGGGGCCTGGCGCGCCCTGGTGTCTTGTGCTCACCAGGTGGCCCCCATCCGGTAGTTATTTTCTCTAGTATTTTTCATATATTCCATAAAAAATCCTCGTGAAGTTTCAGCTTATTTGGAGTTGTGCAGAATTGGTAGCCTGACGTAGCTTTTTCAGGTCCATATTTCCAGCTGCTGGAATTCTCCCTCATTGTGTGAACCTTGCATATTATGAGGGAAAAGGCATTAGAATTACTCCAAAAAGCATTAGTATGCATAAAACATTATAAATAATAGTAGGTAAACATGATGCAAAATTGACTTATGAACTCCCCCAAGCTTAGACCTCGCTTGTCCTCAAGCGAAAACCGAAATCGAAAAACATGTCCACATGCTTAGAGAGAGAGGTGTCGATAAAAACAAAAATACGGACATAGAAGCATCATGTAAATTATTATAACAACAACAAACTTCAACATAAAACTTCTATCACTTTTATCATACACTTCTCATGAATAAGTAACAATTCATCACAACATCGAAGTATAAAGCATAAACTCTATTGGAAACCAACAAACTATGTTCTCAGTCAACTTTGCAATTACAATTCATCATCTTTTCAAGAAGGATCACGTATCGGAGTCTTTAGGCAAGTCCACATACTCAACCATCATATAGTCTTCTATGATTGCTAACACTCACCGCATACACATGAGCAAAACATTTTAATCAGACACATAAAAAGATAGGGGCTTATAGTTTGCCTCCCAACGTATTCACCTCAAGGGTGATGTCAACAATAATAACTCATGCTACCCATATCCAACTGGATATATGTGCCTAGATCTTTCCTCACCACATGATGCTGGCCAAAAGAGAAAATAAAAAGGAATAGAGAGAAGAACTTTGACTCTTGCATAAAAGTAAAAGATAGGCCCTTCGCAGAGGGAAGCGGAGGTTGTCATGCGCTTTTTGTTTGTATTCTCAACCCCTTAGTGCAAAAGAACGTCATGTTATATTGCCCCTTATGATAGCAACCTTTATTATGCAGTTTATCACTTTTATTTTTTGCCATCACAAGTTCATACAATGCTCAATTTTCTCTTACACTAAATGATCTAACACTATTAGAAACAATTTTTATTGCCTTGTTACACCGATGACAACTGACTTGAAGGATCTTACTCAATACTTAGGTAGGTATTGTGGACTCTTGAAAATAAGATTTTGGTTTAAGAGTTTTGGATTCACAAGTAGTATCTCAACATGGTGCAGAATTTTTGGCTAGCAAAGATGGGGGGCAAGCACCACATGCTGAAGGATCTATGAAAATATAACTTCTATGTGAATATGAACAAACATAAATCATTACGTTGTCTTCCTTGTCCAACATCAACAATTTTGGCATATAATATTTTGATGGGGGCTCACAATCACAAAAGATTCCCAATATAGTGTATTTGCATGTGAATCTTCTCTTCCCTTATTAATTATTTCATGAATTGCATGATTGACCAATGCTATGTTTGTCAATCTCCAATAAAATTTTCTACTTATACTTTTCCTTATGTGGTGTCATTACTTACCATAAGATTAGCATATGATCTTTTTCATTTATTTCCTTTCTTTTTTATTGAACATGAAAGTAAAGAAAAGAAATCTCCAACTAAACTTTATTATATATGTCGCACATGATTACAAAGATAGATCACTAAGCAAACTCTCGAAAAGAAAGGAATCGAAGTAAACTTTTATTCATCTAAAGCAAAGGATAACTATGGATAGAACTAAGGTAAACAAAGGCAAAAGATAGTGGAGGTGATACGACAATGGGGCACCTCCACCAAGCTTGGCACAAGCCAAGGGGAGTGCCCATACCCGATACTCAATTTTCTTTTGGTGATGAAGAAGGAGGTGGTGGTGATGATGTGGTAGTGATCTTGTCGTCGGGTTTCCATGGCAGATGCTCACCATCATAAGAAGAGGAGTGAGTCTTGCGGGTCCTGCAATTGGCAGCCAAACTCATACCTTTAAACCTTGCCTCATATTCAAAGACTTGGTTTTGAAGGTCGTAGATCTGGCTCTAGAGGAAGTTGATTTGCTCGTTGAAGGATAAGATGATGTCCTTCATGGACTTGTCATCCACCTTGAGATCACGGGTGTAGTCCGCGATCATGAGGTGATTGGCATTGAGTCCACGTTCCACCATCCTCTTGCACCGGAAGACTTCCTGCTCCATAGATTCAAGCCTAGCCTCCACAGATCCAGTCCCCTTGGGGCCTTGCACATCGCGGATGTGGAGCACCCCCTCGCACATCTGGATAGCTTGAGGGTTGATGTAGGGTGGAACCCTATACGACCAATCTTTCATGAAAGGAGCGGATCCAAACTAAGAACACGAAGAACACGGGGAAGATCGGAGAGAAATCACAAGGGGAAACACTCAAGAACAAGTCCAATCACACATCCACTAGACAATCAACAAACAAGATCCACAAGGTACATGAACAACAAAGGGAAAGATACAAGGTAAGGTTCATCTCCATGAGGATGTCTTGAATCCACGAGGGGATCTTCCCGTGAGGGGTCTTGAATCCAAGGTGGATCTTCTCCGTAGAGGGGCCACGGTCTCTCTCTCGTGAAGTAGATCCGTATGGATGAGCAAAGCTCTATCTCAAATGAGCTAATCCTTTGCTAACCCCACCTAGGAGGAGGGGGAGGAGTATATATAGTCTAAGCCACGAAGGCGTAAGTGGGAAAGGGATACATGGGCCTCTGGCCTGACTCTGCATGCAGGCAGGCGCCGGATGTCCGGGCTGGGGGCCGGATGTCCGGGCGTTCGCATGAGGCCGGATGTCCGGGGCATGGGCCGGATGTCCGGCCTGGAATAGGCCATTCCAGTATTCTTTGGATAGTCGTCGCCGGATTTCTGGGGTTGGCCGCCCGATGTCCGGGCGTTGCTGAGGCGCCGGATGTCCGGGCTGGCGCCGGATGTCCGGCCACTGAAGCTCTTGGCCGTCTGTTGGTGCAGCTCCTGGGCGGCTGCACAGGCGCCACATGTCCGGCCTCTGGCCCGGATGTCCGGCCGCTGTAGCTTCAGCAGCCCCGTCTTCTTCCGTCGTCGCTTCCAGGCTTCCCTCACGGATGGTGTAGTTGTTCCTTAGCGCTTGCACTCCTCCTTAACATCCATGACGCTCCGACAATACCTATTCATGCACGCGTGAGAAGTGTCAAGTAGTATACCATCCTCGAAGGTGTCAAGTGAGCACGTGTAAAGGAGATGATTCACCTTTGTGTATGTTAAGTAGAGGTCGCTCGTGTCACTTGCCAAACGGACTCTTGACATGGTGATGTCCATAGGATGCTCCAGATCATCTCCCCTCCCTTGGGAAAGATCTGACCTCGGATCGAAAACCAAATCACCATGGGAAAGAGATGGCTTCACCGTGTAGAAGTGGACGTTCACTAAGTACTTGTCATCTTGAAGCTCGAAATGGGCACTCTCCAATGTCGCACCGTCTTGTGAATCCTTCAAAAGGAGTAAGGACAACAAACACTTGGAAAAACAAATGTGGTTAGCGTTAGTTCAAAACCAAGCATTCGATAGGTGAGTCACCCAAAAAGTGTCATCATCATGCAAAGCATATGATGTGACAAAGGATTGTGACATGGCATCTAAGCATATCAATCGAGCACAAATAAAGATATCATGGGGACAAGCATGTAAATGTGAGGTAGTGATGCAAATATGTGTAACAAGAAAATAAACATCTACCTCAAAGTCATAGCAAGCATGGGCAAAGCACTCAATGAAAGGTTTATGGTAGGCATAAGAAGCATTCACAACTCCAAATAAAATGAAGTGTCTAAACACATGGGTCAAGTGCAAGACAATCCAAGCATAATGTGCATGGGGTGTAGTGAATATCGTGTGGCACTCAACACAACGGAAAGATCAATTGTTCATCATGTGTGAGGCAATGAAGGCAAGCATGTAGCAATCAATGGGACATGGCATATGTGAAGTCATGACATTGTTGCAACCAAACATATGAGAGGAGCAAGCAATCCAAGAATTGGCTGCAACACACATGGCATATATATCATGATGCATGGAATGGTGGAAATGACAAGTCAAAGCAAGATCTCTAACATGTGAGCAATCAAGTTGTCCAATATGAACAAGAAGTCTCATGGTGCAAGCAACACAAGTAGTATGATCCTCAATATCCATGCTCAAGAAAGATGTCACCTTGAAGGTGTGTCCTTGTGCATTCTTCACAATGCCGAAGTGGTAGGAAAGGTGATGTAGAAGTGAGTCATGGTCGAATGTATGAGGCTCACTCTCAAGAGCTTGAATGGTCAACTCACGTGAAGCGGAAGTTGACACAAAGTCCAATTATCCTACACATGCACAAAAGAAAGCAAAGAATGTATGCGCATGGTAGATAAACATACCATCCATCATGATGGTTCTCTTCTCTTGCACATAACCATTAGAAGCACAAGTGTATCAATAATATGATGCAACAATGGCAATATTCATGCACTAGGTATATGGTGCAAAGAGGTAAGACAAGCATGCTTCACAAGAAAATTGTCAAAATCTCCAATCATATGTGAGAATGCTATGGGGGCAAACTCATGAGCAATACTATAAGCATTGTTGCACTCAATATATGTCAAATCATCTAGCATGAGTGAGGCAACATATGGATATATATATATGTGACAAGAAGCAATAACAATCATGTGTAAAGCATGTAGATGGTTGTCATCAACCACATGAAATGAGCAAGTATGAATCATTGGTGATGCAACATAAGCAAGCATATCAATCATGTCGTGCAAACTAGTGGAGCAAAGATGTAACACTCTAGAGGAAATCATGGCAATGATGTCATGAGAGCAAATAATAGGCATAGGCAGTGCACATGACATATCACAAGCACGAACACAAAGCAAGATCATAGTATAATCATAGGCATGGGGCACAGAGCAAACATGGCAATAACAAGCAATATCTCCACCAAGTTTGCAAATACACATACAAGTACTAGAATCAATCATCATGTGTAATGCAAAGCATGTGTAGCGACCAGATCTCAAACAGTTTGATCTCTGTGCATCAGTGTCATCCCTGGATCGGTATTGCTGACACGCACAATACTTGAGGATTTATAACAGAGTAGCAATCGCACACTTATTACATCGAATGTCTCAAAAGAGAACTTATTACAATAAATATGGCTTAAGGCCATCGAATACGATAACAGCGGAAGGCTTGGAAGATAAAGTGAGTCCATCAACTCGAACAACATCAGTGAGTGAAAGACCACGACCTAAGGCACCTTACTCGTCGTCTGAAAAGTCTGCAACATAATACATTGCAGCCCGAAAATGGGTCAGCACATGGAATATGCTGGCAGTGTAACACAAGAGAGTAATGAACATAGTAAAGCTATCACTACATGCATATATGGCTGGTGGAGGCTGTATGGTTAATGTTTTGCGAAAAGCCAATTTTTCCCTACTACAAAGGAATATATTTTATTTAACTACAAAGTTGGTTGAAAAACATTCAGAATGGTAAACCTCATCTCAATCCCAATTAAAAGTAATTAATAACCCAATCAAATTATGTTTAAGAGTGATGAGATCCACATGATAATCCAAGGACTAGATACTCAAGATGTCCATAACCGGGGACACGGCTAACCATGATTAGTTTGTACACTCTACAGAGGTTTGTGCACTTTTCCCCACAAGACTCGATCTCCTCCGTTGGATTTCTCGCACTACATAATGTTTGAGAAACTGATGACCGAGACACAGTCTTTCCGAAGAGGTCCCCTTAACCGATAGATAGGTCGGTACACCTACAATCCCCTACATCTGCTAGCCCATCATGGAAAGGTTTCACACAACTTACTCAACTATGTCAGAGCCCATAATGGCATGTGGCTGCACACGGAAGTTTCCAGCATGAATAATCTTATGATCCCTTTGAGCCTGGGTGGCAGTCCATAGGAACATCACACGGTACCCCAGGATTTCCCAAATATACAGGCAATCACTGGGTTCCCCAGGTGCCTCAATCCACCCAGCTGTGTATTAAAGTTGCCACCTTAAGTTAACCGTTAATTAACAACTCACATCTGTCATGGATACTCTCAAACCCAATCCACGTCTACGAGCATAGCATGGCAATATAAGCATAACGTAGAAGTATCTCCAAAGGGTTTGATAATAAACAGGTGAATAGGTTCTACCTCATCTACTTCCCAACCCACAATTTATTCAGATCCTAACCATGCAATTTTTTAAGGGTTGAACTAATGCAACAAAACTGGGTAGTAAAGAGGTATGATCAAAGTGTTACTTGCCTTGCTGATGATCCATGAAACCTAGAGACTCGTAGTAGCACGCTTCGCACTCCGAGTACTCTATCGTAATCAAACAAGCATACAATAAGAAATCAAGCAAGGGGCATGGGTAAAACTCAAATAAGAAGATCTAACCAGAAAGTTCAACTTAAGAACTCCGGTTTGCAAAAAGAAGCAAATCAAACAAAGCAACGAAACTCAAACTACGAAAGAAACAAGCTTCGTTTACTAATCTGGACTAAAGTCAAATTTACAGTAGCAAAAACTTGTTTAAGTCGGTTAAACAGAAAGAGGGCTTCGAGACGAAACTCTAGGCGCTTGAATCGCCTGATTCCGACAAAAGAGCGGAAAGTAAACTAAAATGAAAATCGGATCAGAAATCGTGATTGAAAATAATCGCGAAAAATCCGAGAAAAAGAAAAACTGACGAACAGGCTAACAAACGAACGCTCGCTATCTGTGACTAAACGGTGAAAACCGTTCGTTAAAACGAACTTCCGGACAAACGTCCGCTAAATAAGAAAACCGAAAAAATAGAACCGGATCTAGGGTTTCGAAAAAAAACCGATCGGTTTTCTTGCAAAAACCGAGGCGGCGGCGGCTACCTCCTACGAAGTCCGGCAAGACAGCGGCGGCGGGCGGCTCCGGCGAGGTCGGGCGGCGACGGGTGGCGGTGCGAGGCGGCGGATGGCGGCTCCGGCGGCGCGGCGTGGGGCGGCGGTGGGGTCGGGTGCTAGGGTTTCGACGACGGGCTTGATGGGCTGGCGGGCTTCGGCCGGCGTGTCTTATAAAGCCCCCCCCCCTGGGCGGAGTCCCGCTCGGGTACGGCCCAGAGTCGGTTTCTCTTCTTTAAAAAAAATATTCCGTGAAGAAAAACAAACAAAAGAAATACTAAACGGACACCAAAAATTCCGAAATAAATTTTCCCCGTCCTCTAAAAATCTACCGGACAAGGTGAACATTTATTTGGGACTCTAATGCAATTTTCAAAAACGTGTATTTTTCCTAATTCAAATAAAATAGCAATAAAATTCCAAATAAAAAATCATATTTGATTTTAATATTAAATCTCCAATATTTCTTTATTTTGAGGAAGTCATTTTATCCTCTCTCTCTTTTATTTTTATAAAAGAAATATTCAAAGATAAAATGATAAAATCAAACGATCCTCTTTTCAAAATTCGAGAAAAACTCAAATATGAAAATAACGAAATCCCCAACTCTCTCCGTAGGTCCTTGAGTTGCATAGAATTTCTAGGATCAAGCCAAAATGCAATAAAATATGATATGCAATGATGATCTAATGTATAACATTCCAAATCAAAAATTTGGGATGTTATAAACCTACCCCCCTTAAGATGAATCTCGCCCTCGAGATTCGGGTTGGCTAGAAAATAAGTGAGGGTGATCTTTCTGTAAGTCTTCCTCGCGTTCCCAGGTGGCTTCATCTTCAGGATGATGGCTCCACTGAACTTTACAGAACTTGATAACTTTGTTGCATGTAACCCGGCTGGCAAACTTGAGAATCTTGACTGGCTTCTCCTCGCAGGTCAAATCGCTATCTAACTATATTGCTTCCAGTGGCACTGTATCTCTCAGAGGGATATCAGCCATCTCTGCATGGCACTTCTTCAACTGAGAAACATGGAACTCGTCGTGAACTCCGGACAATCCTTCGGGCAATTCTAACTTGTAAGCAACTTCTCCCATACGTTCCAAAACTTTGTATGGTCCCACAAAACATGGTGCTAACTTCCCTTTAACTCCAAAACGCTTCACTCCTCGAAGTGGTGATACACGAAGATACACTCTGTCTTTGACTTCGTAAACTGTCTCCCTGCGTTTAGAATCTGCATAACTCTTTTGTCTGGATTGGGTTATCTTGAGCCTATCGTGAATCAGCTTAACCTTCTCTTCACACTCTTTAATCAAATTTGGTCCAAACTACTGTCGGTCTCCAACTTCATCCCACAACAACGGTGTCCTGCACCTCCTTCCGTACAATGCTTCGAAAGGGGCCATATTTAAACTGGATTGGTAACTGTTGTTGTAAGAGAACTCTACGTAAGGCAAATTATCGTCCCAACTAGATCCATAATCTAGTGCACAAGCTCTCAACATGTCCTCCAGAATCTGATTGACTCTCTCAGTCTGTCCATCCGTCAGCGGGTGAAAAGCTGTACTGAACTCTAGCCTGGTTCCCAAAGTTTCATGCAACTGATTCCAAAACTTTGAGGTAAACTGGGTTCCTCTATGTGATACAATTTTCCTCGGAACTCCATGCAAACATACGATCATGGTCATGTATATCTTTGCCAACTTAGCACTAGTGTAAGTGGTCTTCACTGGGATAAAATGAGCTACTTTCGTCAAATGATCGACTGCAACCCATATCGAGTCATAGCCTGTACGAGTCCTGGGTAATCCCGTGATAAAATCCATGCCTAGCTTATCCCACTTCCATTCGGGTATCGGCAATGGCTGTAGCAATCCTACTGGCTTCTGATGCTCTGCCTTCACTCTCTGACATACATCACAAACTGCTACATAGTCCGCAATATCCTTCTTCATTCCAGTCCACCAGAAACTATCCTTCAAATCCAGATACATCTTGGTATTTCCTGGGTGAATCGAATATGGCGAATCATGGGCCTCCTGTAAAAATCAGCTTCCTGATCTCCTGATCATTTGGCACATATACGTGGTCCTTAAACCATAAGGTATCATGCTCATCCTCACTAAATCCCTTGGCTTTTCCTTTGCTCATCATTTCCTTTATCTCGGCAATCTCCTTGTCTGTCCTCTGAGCTTCTCTGATCTTATCCATCAAAGTAGATTGAATCTCCAAAGCTGCTACATAACCTCTCGGAACTATTTCCAAACATAGCTCATGAAGGTCTTCTGCTAACTCCTTAGGTAACTCTCCGGTCATGAGTGTGTTGACATGACTCTTGCGGCTCAACGCATCGGCTACTACGTTAGCTTTTCCGGGATGATAATGCAACTTCATATCATAATCCTTAATGAGTTCCAACCATCTCCTCTGTCTGAGATTCAACTCCTTCTGCGTGAAGATATACTTCAAACTCTTGTGATCCATGTATACTTCACAATGGTTTCCGATGAGAAAATGTCTCCAAGTTTTCAACGCATGTACTACGGCTGCTAACTCCAAATCATGCATAACATAATTCAACTCATGGGGTTTAAGTTGTCGTGACGCATATGAAACAACTCTTCCTTCCTGCATAAGCACTGCTCCAAGTCCTCGACGAGAAGCATCGCAATACACTTCATAATCCTTTCGTTGATCTGGCAGGATCAATACTAGTGATGTAACCAAGCATTTCTTCAACTCCTGAAAACTAGCCTCACATTCCTCAGTCCATTTGAACTTAATGTCCCTCTTCAACAACTCAGTCATAGGATTTGCAATCTTCGAGAAATTCTCAATGAACCTCCGGTAGTATCCTGCGAGTCCAAGAAAACTCCGAATTTCTCCAACTGACGTGGGTGCCTCCCAATTTGTCACAGTGACGACTTTGGTGGGGTCTACCGCTATTCGTTCAATCATGAGAGCTCTATCTACCAACTCCTAGTAGTTATTGAAATTTCCCACCATCAACTGCATGCTCAGCTCATCATTCAGTCCTTCTAGGAACATTCTCCTGCTTAGTTGCATCTATAGCGACGTCATCTGGGGCATAACGTGCTAGTTTACTAAAGTCATCAACATACTGGCCAACTGTGCATCCTCCTTGGCGTAAGTTGCCAAACTCACGCTTCTTCATGGCCATAGCTCCTGTTGATACATGGGCAGTGCAAAAAGCCTGCTGGAACTGGTCCCATGTAACAGTGGCTATAGGATAGGTGACAGTGTAATTCTCCCACCATGAGGCTGCTGGTCCATCTAATCGGTGTGCGGCAAAATGCACCTTCTCAGCATCTGTGCATCCTGCAGTGGTTAACTCCCTTCCAATCTTGTGGAGCCAATCATCTGCTACTATTGGCTCAGTGCTACTGGAAAACACCGGCGGCTGCAACCTCAGAAAACAGGCTAAGTTGTCAACTTGGGGTGGTGGTGGTGGGTTGTTGTTGTTGTTGTTCCCTTGGTTCTGAACTAACAACTGCATCAGGGTATTCTGCTGCTGGATCAATTGAGTGAGCTCCGGTGGAAAGGTAAATCTGGGGTCACGTCTTGGAGGCATCTGAGGGTTTAGAGGGAAGAGAATAGAATAGAATGAGGTCTAGTGAGAAAACACTACCCATATGCACATGAGACAAACACAATCATATCACGCAATCAATCAAGCAAGGGCATACAATCGGTCTAGAACTATCGTTACAGAAGTGCTCGGACTATACTATATACATGGTGGAATACTACTACTGATATGGTGGTCGACTCGAAATATTGATCGGTCGAAGACTCCATGATATCTGCTCCAGCTTCATCAACATAGTCATCATCGCTATCGTTGGGGTCCGAGTCGGTATCGTCGATGATGATGTAGTCTTCAGAACGAATCTCCTTGGGTTCATCGTCTTCTCCTCCTGGCGCGGGGTCTTCCATGAAAACTCCCAGCTTCCTTGTCAGGTCGTCATTCTTCTCCACTAGTATGACGATTTCCTCCTCATAATCTTCGCGAGTAGCCTTGAGTTCTTCCTCCAGCTCCGTGATCCTTGTCACTGCCTTCTTCAGATCTACCATACATGCGCACATCTGATTCTCCTGGCGGCGAATATGCTAGTTTAACTCATGGATGAAAGCTGCAATGGGTCTATCCTTCCTGGTGCTGATCATCTCCCATTGCTCATCTCGGCGCCCACAAATCTGGTAGATAGTATCCTTAAGCTCCTTATGGTAAACTTCTCCAATGCATCCCATGGTGATGTGGGTTGCCATACTCTTTCCTAGACTGCAGGTTGGTGCATCAAAGGAAAACTCTATGGGCTTAGTGACTGGCGTAAATGTCCTTCCTGGACCTTGAACTTGAATCATCCAGCGCTCCTCTTCTGGTAAAGTGGTGTTGTAAGTCCCGGTGAAGCTTGGTATTCCAATGTTCAGGTAGTTAGTGACTTCCTTCAAGTGTCGTCCAAAAGGTGCTTCTTCATCCGGTTGTGCACACTTGTTCCTTGCGTCCGCCATCCTAAAGAGTAGAAAATGGAGAGGGGTCAGAAGTGAGGAGAGAGTAGTGATCTAGGGATTTATCTTAGTGGTCATGTCCTACAGTCAACGTGTGCTCTGATACCATCTTGTAGTGACCAGACCTCAAACAGTCTGATCTCTGTGCATCAGTGTCATCCCTGGATCGGTAATGCTGACAAACACAGTACTTGAGGATTTATAACAGAGTAGAAATCACACAATTATTACATTGAATGTCTCAAAAGAGAACTTATTAAAATAAATATAGCTTAAGGCCATCTAATACGATAACAACGGAAGGCTTGGAAGATAAAGTGAGTCCATCAACTCCAACAGCATCACTGAGTGAAAGACCACGACCTAAGGCACCTTACTCATCGTCTGAAAAGTGATGAGGACATGACTACCTTGGATACGACCAAAAATATTGCATACATGCATATTTGTCAGGTGATTTCTAATGCAAACTATTCAATAATCTATTTATGTTATCTAGAACAAAAATACTTCACACACTTTTGTGTTTTGTCTAATTGCAGGTGTATGGGACATTTGAACAATCCACATATGAAGACAAGGGAAAAGGAGAAGTTTAGGTTGTGTTCAAAAAGTCCTCTCACGTCACTTTTGGGCCAAGAGAAGATAGAGTCCAAGTCTCTCACGTTCTGGATTCAGATTCGGACTGCACAGACATACCTGACTCAAAACGCCAACAACTTTTTCATACGGACTCCGAATTGGGTGATTCTTTTTTTGTTGGAAACTAAATTTCGTGATATTTCCAACCCAATTGGATTCACCTTCAAATTCGTCCGGAGAATTGAGTTACGGACGAAACAATCTGACGTTGCAGCAGAATTCGAGTCAAACTACAAGCCCAAAGGTGTTGCATCACCTCCACTTGGGCCCATGAGCCTTGTACGACCTAGGGTTAGTTTTAGGATGCCTTGGGACATCCTCCCACCTCCTTGGCCGCCACCCCTTGCTCCTATATAAGTAGATCCATCTAGTAGCTTTTTCCTTGGGATTTTTTTAGTTAAAAGTTAGCCATTGCAACTTCGTGTACTTCGTTTGTGTCCAACGACCAGACCAAGACCGCTTACGGATCCCCACCATTATCAATACCTCATATATATTTGCAATATTCAGATTGCTTTATCATATTCTTGCCCGTTCTTCGATTGCTTGCAGGAATAGACCTTCATGGTCAGGCTGACCGTGCTTCCGGCATCGTCAGTAACCTCAGGAGATTGGTTTAGCGATTGCTAAGGCGCAACGTCGTGCACGTTTGTAGTCGGATCGTCAAAGTCGTCTCCACCAAATCGATAGATATCATCTCATCGGAAGATCGGGACACCCTCGCCTCTATCAAGTGGTATCAGTTTTCAGGTTGCTCGGTGCGAATTTCCAGTTTTCCTAGATTAGATTTATTTTCTTACCTATTGTCCAAGAAAAAGCCACAAAAAAGAGTTAGATCTATTCATCCTTGGTCCAAGCCATTCTGAGCCTTTGCAATTTTCTTTTCATTGCTTGCATAGTTGAATTATCGGTTGCATCGTCGTGTCGAGTTGCTGGTCTTAGTGTCTAGTTCGTTTAGAGTTTAGAGTTCTGTTCACATTAGTCACGCCACCGCTGCATCATTATCTCTTCTGCTGTCCACCACCCATCCATCAATTTCCACCACGTGCTACCCACCATTCATTGTCATAATAATAGTTGAGATCGTTCACATCTTCACTTGATCCAATCTGCATCTTATCTAGTTTGTTTTGGAAAGAGGGAGAAAAAAAGAGAGAAAAAAAACGAGAGAGAAAAAAGGAGAAAAAAAGTCAGAAAAAAGGAGAGAAAGAAAAAAAGTGTGAGGAAAAAAAAGAGAAGAAAAAAAAACAAAATTTGGATCTTTTTAGACTCAATCTCGTAGTTGAATTCGGATTGGAATCTGTTTTGTGCACTGTTCAGTAAAACAGGCATAACTTCATCATACGAAGTCTGTTTTGCCTCCGCGAGTACTCAAACGAAAGCTAGCGACGAGCCGCATCTAAATAGTTGAAGAAGCTAGTTCAATATTTGGCACCTCAAAATCGGCTTCTAAATAGGTCTTTTTGCCCTCCGAAGTTCATGAACACAGCTTATTCCAGTTTTTCAGGACAGTTTTCGAATTTTTTGACTCCTCATATCAACTCGGAATTGAGTGATTCCTTTTGTGTTTGAAAGCTTGAGTCAATACCATTCTTAAAAAAAACAAAAAAATCGGCACAAACTTTTTCAAGGGGAAGTTGGAGACAAAGTTGTTGATATATCCTGCTTGGCTTTTGTTTCACATCATTATCTTTACTGCCGTTGTGATCTTCACTTATATCTTGCTGTCCAGAGCTACTTAGTATCCTTCATTGATGCTAGTTGTGCTACGACGTGACCTCATTAGTGTTCTAGGCTTGCGTCTCTAGTTCGGTCTAGCCTGGGACCAGCACAGTACCGTCGTTGAGCGTTTATTCAACATTGCATCTCTGGATTGATTATTGCTAATCTTTTGCTACCATATATAGCCAACCCAGCTCCACATATTTCTACATCGTGTATACGCATGTTTCCCTGGCAATCACTTTACACAATCTTCGGAGTTATTTGACACCGCTAGTTGCCTCTCACCACCTGCTGCATGGTAAGAACTTGTAAGATATTGATATTTGCTTTACTGTGAGCACTTTACAACCACATCCTAGTAGTTCATAGGAACATTATTCTCGAATTTTGGTTCTTGTTTCTACTAATCATGACAGGTTCCAGAGATAGAAGTTCTTGGACGATGGACACATCTTCACCATCACGAGAGTTGGGACAACACACACAAGCATATGGTCAGGTTATCTCTTTACCATCATTTGAGGGTAGATTTAATCCTGCTATTTATCTAGCTTGGGAGCTTGAAGTAGAACAAGTTTTTAGTCACCATGATTTTTCTGAACTTGAGAGAGTACGAGCTACCATTAGAGCATTTACTGGTTTTGCTTCTGTTTGGTGGAGTGTACATTGTAAGAAAAACATTGATAACCAACCCACAACTTGGAAAGTTTTGAAAGCTGTAATGAGACAACAATTTTTTCCTCCTTACTATCGTCGTGAATTGCGTCGCAAATTGGAGCAATTAAAACAAGGCAATAACACTGTTCATGCTTACTACCAAGAGTTCAAATCTTATATGCATCATTGTGACATAGAAGAATCTGAGGATGATACAATGAATAGATTTTTTGGTGGTTTGAACCATGATATTCAGGCAAGATTTCAGTATATTTCTCGTTGCATTACTGGTATGTATGTCCGTGCTTGTACCTTTGAGAGACAGATACAGGAGGATGCATTGGGTGACTACAACAACTACTATTCCAGTTCATGCTCACCATCGCCGGTTGGTTACTCCACTATTGCACCTACTAGAGCAGCCCCACCTCGGATTGTGAGCGCAATATCATCTCAAGAGTATGGTACATTGTCAATGTCCGTACATACATCAGCTACATCTCTGCGAGGTAACAGTAAAGGTATTGATGATATAACTTCACATGAGAATGAAGCATGCCTAGTTAACTTGAATGCATCATGTGTTGAGTTACCTGTTGATTTAAGCACACCACCTATTTTAGAGACTCTTGTTACTGTCATGAATGCGTCATGTGATCAAGTTTGCAACGTAATATGTTGCAGCCCGAAAACGGGTCAACACATGGAATATGCTGGCAGTGTAACACAAGAGAGTAATGAACATAGTAAAGCTATCACCGCATGCATATATGGCTGGTGGAGGCTGTATGGTTAATGTTTTGCGAAAAGCCAATTTTTCCCTACTGCAGAGGAATATATTTTATTTAACTACAAAGTTGGTTGAAAAACATTGAGAATGGTAAACCCCATCTCAATCCCAATTAAAAGTAATTAATAACCCAATTAAATTATATTTAAGAGTGATGAGATCCACATGATAATCCAAGAACTAGATACTCAAGATGTCCATAACCGGGGACACGGCTAACCATGATTAGTTTGTACACTATGCAGAGGTTTGTGCACTTTTCCCCACAAGACTTGATCTCCTTCGTTGGATTTCTCGCACTACATAATGTTTGAGAAACTGATGACCGAGACACAGTCTTTCCGAAGAGGTCCCCTTAACCGATAGATAGGCCGGTACACCTATAATCCCCTACATCTGCTAGCCCATCATGGAAAGGTTTCACACAACTTACTCAACTATGCCAGAGCCCATAATGGCATGTGGCTGGACATGAAAGTTTCCAGCATGAATAATCTTATGATCCCTTTGAGCCTGGGTGGCAGTCCATAGGAAAATCACACGGTACCCCAGGATTTCCCAAAAATACAGGCAATCACTGGGTTCCCCAGGTGCCTAAGTCCACCCAGATGTGTATTAAAGGTGCCACCTTAAGTTAGCCATTAATTAACAACTCACATCTGTCATGGATACTCTCAAACCCAATCCACGTCCACGAGCATAGCATGGCAATATAAGCATAACGTAGAAGTCACTCCCAAGGGTTTGATAATAAACAGGTGAATAGGTTCTACCTCATCTACTTCCCAACCCACAATTTATTCAGATCCTAACCATGCAATTGTTTGAGGGTTGATCTAATGCAACAAAACTGGGTAGTAAAGAGGTATGATCAAAGTGTTACTTGCCTTGCTGATGATCCATGAAACCTAGAGACTCGTAGTAGGACGCTTCGCACTCCGGGTACTCTATCGCAATCAAACAAGCATACAATAAGCAATCAAGAAAGGGGCTTGGGTAAAACTCAAATAAGAAGATCTAACCAGAAAGTTCAACTTAAGAACTCCGGTTTGCAAAAAGAATCAAATCAAACGAAGCAACGAAACTCAAACTGCGAAAGAAACAAGCTTCCTTTACTAATATTGACTAAAGTCAAATTTTACAGTAGCAAAAACTTGTTTAAGTTGCTTAAACAGAAAGAGAGCTTCGAGGCGAAACTCTAGGCGCTTGAATCACATGATTCTGATAAACGAGCGAAAAGATAAACTAAAACGAAAATCGGATCAAAAATCACGATCGAAAATAATCGCGAAAAATCCGAGAAAAAGAAAAACTGACAAACAGGCTAACGAATGAACGTTCACTATCTGCGGCTAAACGGTGAAAACTGTTCTTTAAAACGTACTTCCTGATGAACGTCCGCTAAATAACTAAACCGAAAAAACCGAACCGGATCTAAAAAAATGGATCTAGGGTTTCGAAAAAACCGATCGGTTTTCTCGTGAAAACCGAGGCGGCGGCGGCGGCTACCTCCGGCAAGACGGCGGCGGCGGCGGGCGGCTCCGGCGAGGTCGGGCGGTGGCGGGTGGCGGCGCGGGGCGGCGGATGGCGGCTGCGGCGGCGCGGGCGTGCTACTTTTTCGGCGGCGGGCTTGATGGGCTGCGGGGCTTTAGCCGGCGCGGCTTATAAAGCCCCCTGGGCGGAGTCCCGCTGGGGTACGGCCCGGAGTCAGTTTCTCTTTTTTTTTAATTATTCCGCGAAGAAAAACAAACAAGAGAAATACTAAACAGACTCCAAAAATCCTGAAATAAATTTTCCCCGTCCTCTAAAAATCTAGCGGACAAGGTGAACATTTATTTGGGACTCTAATGCAATTTTGAAAAATGTGTATTTTTCCTAATTCAAATAAAATAGCAATAAAATTCCGAATAAAAAATATTATTTGATTTTAATATTAAATCTCCAATATTTCTTTATTTTGAGGAAGTCATTTTATCCTCTCTCTTTTATTTTTATAAAAGAAATATTCAAAGATAAAATAATAAAATCAAACGATCCTCTTTTCAAAATTCGAAAAAAACTCAAATATGAAAATAATGAAATCCCCAACTCTCTCCGTAGGTCCTTGAGTTGCGTAGAATTTCTAGGATCAAGCCAAAATGCAATAAAATATGATATGCAATGATGATCTAATGTATAACATTACAAATTGAAAATTTGGGATGTTACAGCATGGGTCACAAATGCATGACAAAGGCATAGGAATGAGCGTATCATGCAAAGTGAACATGGCAAGACGGGCATAGAGTATGAATGGACAATAACCCATAGCCAAGTGAGGGCCTTGTAGAAAAAATGCACGAAGTCTTTGCACGAGGAGAGCGGTGGGAAAGGCAATCCATGGGATCCCAAGTCATCATTGCTCTCTAGAGCTCGTTTTGTCAACTCATGGGATCGTGAGGTTGACAAGTATTCATGGGTACCTACACAAAAGAGACACAAACGAAAGAAATTGTGTGTGTGGTAAATGTACACATCATCCATCATGATGTGCATGTGCACATGAGAGTTAGCACAAGATAAGCATCGCTCAAAGAGATTGGAAGCATGGTATAGGAACATGTCATCCATCATGAAAGAATAGTTATTGTGTATAACACAATGGGGACACAAATTGAGCGTGCAAGTATGTGGCCCAACAATGGCATGGTTATTCATGGGAAACATATGGTGCACACAAGTATTGGGATCATGCAATGAATGGGATGAATCAAAATCTCCTAAAATGTATGAGGAAACTATGGGGTCTCCTCATGAGCAATATTGGAAACATCATATGGAGAAAATGGACAACATCCAAAACAATGCATATCCGAAGCTAGATGGTCATGGCATGGCATATGAGATAAATGATGCAAAGGGAGCATATCAATATCACCACAAGCAAACACAAATGCCAATAACCATGGGCTTGTCATCTATGCCATATGTGCAAATTGGGTTTATTTGAATAGCATATGCATAGTCACTATGAAGAGATTGTAAATATGACATATGATTGTGTTGGGGAACGTTGCAGAAAACGAAATATTTCCTACTCGTTTCACCAAGATCCATCTAGGAGTTCATCTAGCAACGAGCCATCGGATGCATCTACATACCTTTGTAGATGGCGTGCGGAAGCATTCAAAGAACGGTGATGATGTAGTCGTACACGACGTGATCCAAATCACCGATGACCAAGCGCCGAACGGACGGCACCTCCGCGTTCAACACACGTACGGGACGGGAGACGTCTCCTCCTTCTTGATCCAGCAAGGGAAGAGGAGAGGTTGATGAAGATCCAGCAGCACGACGGCGTGGTGGTGGATGCAGGGCGTCACAGTAGCAGGGCTTCGCCTATACTACGAGGGAGAGACGTGACGGGGAGAGAGGGAGGCGCCAGGGGCTAAGGTATGAAGTCCCTCCTCTCCCCCACTATATATAGGGGTGCCAGGGGGGGCGCCGGCCCTAGTAGATGGCATCTACTAGGGGGGCGGCGGCCTAGGGTGGGGGGGCTTGCCCCCCAAGCAAGGGGGCGCCCCCCTTTAGGGTTTCCCCCAACCCTAGCCGCATGGGCCCTTGCGGGGTGGCGCCCCAGCCCACTATGGGCTGTGTTCCCTCCCACTTCAGCCCATGGGGCCCCCCGGGATAGGTGGCCCCACCCGGTGGACCCCCGGGACCCTTCCGCTGGTCCCGATACAATACCGGTGACCCCGAAACTTGTCCCGATGGCCGAAACAGCACTTCCTATATATAATTCTTTACCTCCGGAATATTCCGGAACTCCTCGTGACGTCCGGGATCTCATCCGGGACTCCGAACAACATTCGGGTTACTGCATATACATATCTTCACAACCCTAGCGTCACCGAACCTTAAGTGTGTAGACCCTACGGGTTCGGGAGACAAGCAGACATGACCGAGGCGACTCTCCGGTCAATAACCAACAGCGGGATCTGGATACCCATGTTGGCTCCCACATGCTCCACGATGATCTCATCGGATGAACCACGATGTCGAGGATTCAATCAACCCCGTATGCAATTCCCTTTGTCAATCGATATGTTACTTGCCTGAGATTCGATCGTCGGTATCCCAATACCTCGTTCAATCTCGTTACCGGCAAGTCACTTTACTCGTACCGTAATGCATGATCCTGTGACCAGACACTTGGTCACTTTGAGCTCATTATGATGATGCATTATCGAGTGGGCCCAGTGATACCTCTCCGTCATACGGAGTGACAAATCCCAGTCTTGATCCATGTTAACCCAACAGACACTTTCGGAGATACCCGTAGTCTACCTTTATAGTCACCCAGTTACGTTGTGACGTTTGGTATACCCAAAGCACTCCTACGGTATCCGGGAGTTACACGATCTCATGGTCTAAGGAAAGATACTTTGACATTGGAAAACTCTAGCAAACGAACTATACGATCTTGTGCTATGTTTAGGATTGGGTCTTGTCCATCACATCATTCTCCTAATGATGTGATCTCGTTATCAATGACATCCAATGTCCATAGTCAGGAAACCATGACTATCCGTTGATCAACGAGCTAGTCAACTAGAGGCTTACTAGGGACATGTTGGTGTCTGTTATTCACACATGTATTACGATTTCCGGATAACACAATTATAGCATGAATAAAGACAATTATCATGAATAAGGAAATATAATAATAATGCTTTTATTATTGCCTCTAGGGCATATTTCCAACAGTCTCCCACTTGCACTAGAGTCAATAATCTAGTTACATTGTGATGAATCGAACACCCATGGAATTCTGGTGTTGATCATGTTTTGCCCTAGGGAGAGGTTTAGTCAACGGATCTGCTACATTCAGGTCTGTATGTACTTTACAAATCTCTATGTCTCCATTTTGAACATTTTCACGAATGGAGTTGAAGCGACGCTTGATGTGACTTGTCTTCTTGTGAAACCTGGGCTCCTTGGCAAGTGCAATAGCTCCAGTGTTGTCACAAAAGAGTTTGATTGGCCCCGACGCATTGGGTATGACTCCTAGGTCGGTGATGAACTCCTTCACCCATATTGCTTCATGTGCTGCCTCCGAGGCTGCCATGTACTCCGCTTCACATGTAGATCCCGCCACGACGCTCTGCTTGCAGCTGCACCAGCTCACTGCTCCACCATTCAACATATACACGTATCCGGTTTGTGACTTAGAGTCATCCAGATCTGTGTCGAAGCTAGCGTCGACATAACCCTTTATGACGAGCTCTTCGTCACCTCCATAAATGAGAAACATTTCCTTAGTCCTTTTCAGGTACTTCAGGATATACTTGACCGCTGTCCAGTGTTCCTTGCCGGGATTACTTTGGTACCTTCCTACCAAACTTACGGCAAGGTTTACATCAGGTCTGGTACACAGCATGGCATACATAATAGAACCTATGGCTGAGGCATAGGGGATGACACTCATCTCTTCTATTTCTTCTGCCGTGGTCGGACATTGAGCTGAGCTCAATTTCACACCTTGTAATACAGGTAAGAACCCCTTCTTAGAATGATCCATATTGAACTTCTTCAATATCTTATCAAGGTATGTGCTTTGTGAAAGACCTATGAGGCGTCTTGATCTATCTCTATAGATTTTGATGCCTAATATATAAGCAGCTTCTCCAAGGTCCTTCATTGAAAAACTCTTATTCAAGTAGGCCTTGATGCTGTCCAAGAGTTCTATATCATTTCCCATCAATAGTATGTCATCTACATATAATATGAGAAATGCTACAGAGCTCCCACTCACTTTCTTGTAAACCCAGGCTTCTCCATAAGTCTGCGTAAACCCAAACGCTTTGATCATCTCATCAAAGCGAATGTTCCAACTCCGAGATGCTTGCACCAGCCCATAAATCGAGCGTTGGAGCTTGCACACCTTGTCAGCATTCTTAGGATCAACAAAACCTTCCGGCTGCATCATATACAATTCTTCCTTAAGGAAACCATTAAGGAATGCCGTTTTGACGTCCATTTGCCAAATTTCATAATCATAAAATGCGGCAATTGCTAACATGATTCGGACGGACTTCAGCTTCGCTACCGGTGAGAAAGTCTCATCGTAGTCAACCCCTTGAACTTGTCGATAACCCTTAGCGACAAGCCTAGCTTTATAGATGGTCACATTACCATCCGCGTCAGTCTTCCTCTTAAAGATCCATTTATTTTCTATGGCTCGCCGTTCAACGGGCAAGTCAGTCAAAGTCCATACTTCGTTTTCATACGTGGATCCTATCTCGGATTTCATGGCTTCCAGCCATTTTTCGGAATCCGGGCCCGCCATCGCTTCTTCATAGTTTGAAGGTTCACCGTTGTCTAACAACATGATTTCCAATACAGGGTTGCCGTACCACTCTGGTGCGGAACGTGTCCTTGTGGACCTTCGAATTTCAGTAGGAGCTTGATCAGAAGTATCTTGATCATTATTATTAACTTCCTCTCTAGTCGGTGCAGGCACCTCAGGAACATTTTCTTGAGTTGCGCCATTTACCGGTTCAAGAGGTAATACTTCATCAAGCTCTACTTTCCTCCCACTTACTTCTTTCGAGAGAAACTCTTTCTCTAGAAAGGACCCATTCTTGGCAACAAAGATCTTGCCTTCGGATCTGAGGTAGAAGGTGTACCCAATAGTTTCTTTTGGGTATCCTATGAAGACGCATTTTTCCGACTTGGGTTCGAGCTTCTCAGGTTGAAGTTTCTTCACATAAGCATCGCATCCCCAAACTTTTAGAAACGACAGCTTAGGTTTCTTCCCAAACCATAATTCATACGGTGTCGTCTCAACGGATTTCGACGGTGCCCTATTTAAAGTGAATGTGGCAGTCTCTAAAGCATAGCCCCAAAAAGATAGCGGTAAATCGGTAAGAGACATCATAGACCGCACCATATCCAATAGAGTGCGATTACGACGTTCGGACACACCGTTACGCTGAGGTGTTCCAGGCGGCGTGAGTTGTGAAACTATTCCACATTTTCTTAAGTGTGTGCCAAATTCGTGACTCAAGTATTCTCCTCCACGATCTGATCGTAGAAACTTGATTTTCCTGTCACGTTGATTCTCAACCTCACTCTGAAATTCCTTGAACTTTTCAAAGGTTTCAGACTTGTGTTTCATTAAGTAGACATACCCATATCTACTCAAGTCAACAGTGAGGGTGAGAACATAACGATAACCACCGCGAGCCTCAACACTCATTGGACCGCACACATCAGTATGTATGATCTCCAATAAGTTGGTTGCTCGCTCCATTGTTCCTGAGAACGGAGTCTTGGTCATTTTACCCATAAGGCATGGTTCGCATGTGTCAAATGATTCATAATCAAGAGACTCCAAAAGTCCATCTGTATGGAGCTTCTTCATGCGTTTGACACCTATGTGACCAAGGCGGCAGTCCCACAAGTATGTGGTACTATCATTATCAACCTTACATCTTTTGGTACTCACACTATGAATATGTGTAGCAATACGCTCGAGATTCATTAAGAATAAACCATTTACCATAGGAGCATGACCATAAAACATATCTCTCATATAAATGGAACAACCATTATTCTCAGATTTAAATGAGTAGCCATCTCGTATTAAACGAGATCCCGATACAATGTTCATGCTCAAAGCTGGCACTAAATAACAGTTATTGAGGTTTAAAACTAATCCCGTAGGTAAATGTAGAGGCAGCGTGCCGACGGCGATCACATCAACCTTGGAACCATTCCCGACGCGCATCGTCACCTCGTCCTTCGCCAGTCTCCGTTTATTCCGCAGCTCCTGCTGTGAGTTACAAATATGAGCAACGGCACCGGTATCAAATACCCAGGAGTCACTACGAGTACTGGTAAGGTACACATCAATTACATGTATATCACATATACCTTTCGTTTTGCCGGCCTTCTTGTCCGCTAAGTACTTGGGGCAGTTCCGTTTCCAGTGACCCTTCCCTTTGCAATAAAAGTACTCTGTCTCAGGCTTGGGTCCATTCTTTGGCTTCTTCCCGGCAGCTTGCTTGCCGGGCGCGGCAACTTCCTTGCCGTCCTTCTTGGAGTTCTTTTTACCCTTGCCTTTCTTGAACTTAGTGGTTTTATTGACCATCAACACTTGATGTTCCTTCTTGACTTCTACCTCCGCTGATTTCAGCATTGAGAACAATTCAGGAATGGTCTTTTGCATCCCCTGCATGTTGAAGTTCATCACAAAGCTCTTGTAGCTAGGTGGAAGCGACTGGAGGATTCTGTCAATGACCGCGTCATCCGGGAGATTAACTCCCAGCTGAGACAAGCGGTTATGTAACCCAGACACAGTGAGTATGTGCTCACTGACAGAACTATTTTCCTCCATCTTACAGCTGAAGAACTTATCGGAGACTTCATATCTCTCGATCCGGGCATGAGCTTGAAAAACCATTTTCAGCTCTTCGAACATCTCATATGCTCCATGTCTCTCAAAACGCTTTTGGAGCCCCGGCTCTAAGCTGTAAAGCATGCCGCACTGAACGAGGGAGTAGTCGTCAACATGTGTCTGCCAAGCGTTCATAACGTCTTGGTTCTGTGGGACGGGTGGATCACCTAGCGGTGCTTGTAGGACATAATCTTTCTTGGCAGCTATGAGGATGATCCTCAGGTTCCGGACCCAGTCCGTATAGTTGCTGCCATCGTCTTTCAGCTTGGTTTTCTCTAGGAACGCGTTGAAGTTGAGGACTACGTGGGCCATTTGATCTACAAGACATAGTGTAAAATATATTTAGACTAAGTTCATGATAATTAAGTTCATCTAATCAAATTATTAATGAACTCCCACTTAGATTAGACATCCCTCTAGTCATCTAAGTATTACATGATCCGGGTTAACTAGACCGTGTCCGATCATCACGTGAGACGGACTAGTCAACGTCGGTGAACATCTTCATGTTGATCGTATCTTCTATACGACTCATGCTCGACCTTTCGGTCTTCTGTGTTCCGAGGCCATGTCTGTACATGCTAGGCTCGTCAAGTTAACCCTAAGTGTTTTGCATGTGTTCCGAGGCCATGTCTGTACATGCTAGGCTCGTCAACACCCGTTGTATGTGAACGTAAGGATCCATCACACCCGATCATCACGGCGTGCTTAGAAACGACGAACTTTAGCAACGGTGCACAGTTAGGGGAGAACACTTCTTGAAATTGTTATGAGGGATCATCTTATTTACTACCGTCGTTCTAAGTAAACAAGATGCAAAAAACATGATAAACATCACATGCAATCAAATAATAGACGTGACATGATATGGCCAATATCACATAGCTCCTTTGATCTCCATCTTGGGGCTCCATGATCATCTTGTCACCGGCTTGACACCATGATCTCCATCATCATGATCTCCATCATCGTGTCTCCATGAAGTTGCTCGCCAACTATTACTTCTACTACTATGGCTAACGCGTTTAGCAATAAAGTAAAGTAATTTACATGGCGTTTCTCAATGACACGCAGGTCATATAAAAGAATAAAGACAACTCCTATGGCTCCTGCCGGTTGTCATACTCATCGACATGCAAGTCGTGAATCCTATTACAATAGCATGAACATCTCATACATCACATATAGATCATTCATCATTCATCACAACTTTGGCCATATCATATCACAAACCACTTGCTGCAAAAACAAGTTAGACGTCCTCTAATTGTTGTTGCAGGTTTTACGTGGCTGAATTAGGGTTCTAGCAAGAACGTCTTCTTACCTACGTTAAAGCCACAACGTGATTTGTCAACTTCTATTTACCCTTCATAAGGACCCTGTTCATCGAATCCGCTCCAACTAAAGTGGGAGAGACAGACACCCGCCAGCCACCTTATGCAACTAGTGCATGTTAGTCGGTGGAACCGGTCTCACGTAAGCGTACGTGTAAGGTTGGTCCGGGCCGCTTCATCCCACAATACCGCTGAAGCAAGAAAAGACTAGTAACGGCAAGAAAGTTGACAAATCTACGCCCACAACAAATTGTGTTCTACTCGCGCAAGAAGAACTACGCATAGACCTAGCTCATGATGCCACTGTTGGGGAACGTTGCAGAAAACAAAAAATTTCCTACTCGTTTCACCAAGATCCATCTAGGAGTTCATCTAGCAACGAGCCATCGGATGCATCTACATACCTTTGTAGATGGCGTGCGGAAGCGTTCAAAGAACGGTGATGATGTAGTCGTACACGACGTGATCCAAATCACCGATGACCAAGCGCCGAACGGACGGCACCTCCGCGTTCAACACACGTACGGGACGGGAGATGTCTCCTCCTTATTGATCCAGCAAGGGAAGAGGAGATGTTGATGAAGATCCAGCAGCACGACGGCGTGGTGGTGGATTCAGGGCGTCACAGTAGCAGGGCTTCGCCTATACTACGAGGGAGAGACGTAACGGGGAGAGAGGGAGGCGCCAGGGGCTAAGGTATGAAGTCCCTCCTCTCCCCCACTATATATAGGGGTGCCAGGGGGGGCGCCGGCCCTAGTAGATGGCATCTACTAGGGGGGGCGGCGGCCTAGGGTGGGGGGGCTTGCCCCCCAAGCAAGGGGGCGCCCCCCTTTAGGGTTTCCCCCAACCCTAGCCGCATGGGCCCTTGGGGGGTGGCGCCCCAGCCCACTATGGGCTGGGTTCCCTCCCACTTCAGCCCATGGGGCCCCCCAGGATAGGTGGCCCCACCCGGTGGACCCCCGGGACCCTTCCGGTGGTCCCGGTACAATACCGGTGACCCCGAAACTTGTCCCGATGGCCGAAACAGCACTTCCTATATATAATTCTTTACCTCCGGACTATTCCGGAACTCCTCGTGACGTCCGGGATCTCATCCGGGACTCCGAACAACATTCGGGTTACTGCATATACATATCTTCACAACCCTAGCGTCACCGAACCTTAAGTGTGTAGACCCTACGGGTTCGGGAGAAAAGCAGACATGACCGAGACGACTCTCCGGTCAATAACCAACAGCGGGATCTGGATACCCATGTTGGCTCCCACATGCTCCACGATGATCTCATCGGATGAACCACGATGTCGAGGATTCAATCAACCCCGTATGCAATTCCCTTTGTCAATCGATATGTTACTTGCCTGAGATTCGATCGTCGGTATCCCAATACCTCGTTCAATCTCGTTACCGGCAAGTCACTTTACTCGTTACTCGTACCGTAATGCATGATCCCGTGACCAGACACTTGGTCACTTTGAGCTCATTATGATGATGCATTACCGAGTGGGCCCAGTGATACCTCTCCGTCATACGGAGTGACAAATCCCAGTCTTGATCCATGTCAACCCAACAGACACTTTCGGAGATACCCGTAGTATACCTTTATAGTCACCCAGTTACGTTGTGACGTTTGGTACACCCAAAGCACTCCTACGGTATCCGGGAGTTACACGATCTCATGGTCTAAGGAAAGATACTTGACATTGGAAAACTCTAGCAAACGAACTATACGATCTTGTGCTATGTTTTAGGATTGGGTCTTGTCCATCACATCATTCTCCTAATGATGTGATCTCGTTATCAATGACATCCAATGTCCATAGTCAGGAAACCATGACTATCTGTTGATCAACGAGCTAGTCAACTAGAGGCTTACTAGGGACATGTTGGTGTCTGTTATTCACACATGTATTACGATTTCCGGATAACACAATTATAGCATGAATAAAGACAATTATCATGAACAAGGAAATATAATAATAATGCTTTTATTATTGCCTCTAGGGCATATTTCCAACAGATTGATCTCATGCATAGCGTATGACAAGTCAAGTGGATTGTCAAACATGATGTGACCTAAAGAATTGTCACAAGAAATCCTATGTAACATGGCAACACAACTAATTGACTCCACATGGCAATCATCAAACTCATCAAAAATTGGTAAATCATCGCATGGGGAAATCATACTAGCATCAAGCATGGAAATAGGTTGATCAACGTCATGCAAGCAATCAATGTCATGATAGTCCACTAGTGGGACAAGAGCATCACCTTCACCTATGTTACCTTTGTCATTCCACTCATGTGATGTAGGTGAGGTGGGAAAGACCAAATGGTGGCCATCTTCATCTTGATGGAACCATGTGGGGGTGCATCATATTCCACCATGGCCATCGTCTTGTCCAAAGGGAGGACGTAGTCGTCGCGAATTGGCGCATCATCATATATGGGACCTAGCAACAAATGAGAAGACACAATAGAGGTAGAGGTCAAGTTGTTAGAAATGCAAATGGCCTCACGAGACCTATCAACTATCACACCCTCTCTATGTGGTGGTTCACTCACTCCCTCAAAATAGGTGTACTCATTCTCACGTATGGTGAAGTCACTCGTCGCACTCAAGTGGTGGGGGTTGTGGCTCTCCTCACATGGGAATTGGGTCAACTCGTCATATATGGGGCTACTGGTGAAGTCACTCTCACTCTCAATATGGTGGCACAAGTCACTCAAGTCATCATACATCGTCGTGGTCGAGGTGAAATACTAAACCATGTCATTGTCGTCGCCATGGATGAAGGCCTAAGATGGCACATCATCACTCTCGCCTCCTAAGATGGAAGCATCATCCTTGCTCGTCACCATGTCGCTCGCCTCCAAAGCTTGGTCCTTGATGGTCTCCGTAGTTGTAGTCGTCGCCGCACCATCTTGAAAAATAGTCAATGCAGACTCGACATCATCAATGCCACAAAGAGGGATGGCGGTGAAATCGAACTTGGGAGCATCGTCTTGGAGCTCATTAGGGATGGGCATTGTGGTGGTACTAGCCTCATGCTCGTCTTCATGGAGCTTGGTCTTCTTGAAGTGAGCTTGGGGTGGAGAAACTTTGGCCTTCATGAGTTCTTGTTCCGCGTTGAGAGCACCAATGTAGTTGTCGTTGATGGACTTGTAGTTCTCGAGGAAGACCATCTTCGAGATGTCGTTGTGCAATCCCATCATGAAGTGGAACTTCATTGAAATGGGGTCATCCATGCCGGATCGTCGCAAGGCAATCTTCATCTTCTTGGATCCTTGGATGGTGTTCTCCAATTGGCGTTGAAGTTATTCCGTGTAGGTTGGAGGCACGAACTCTCGCCGCAAAGCTCGCTTCGTCTTGGGCCAACTCATTTCGTAGCACTCCGAAGGTGTGTGAAGCCACCATGTGGACTCGTAGGCCTGGAAATTCGTTGTGGAGCACTTCACTTGATCTTCGGGAGGAACTTTATGTAGCTTGAGGTAGTCATCCATTAGACGTTCCCACTCGAGATACTCCTCGGGTTCTAGAGTTCCATATAGAGGAATCTCATGGTCGATGTCGAGGTCGTGGTAGCTCGTGGAAGTCGCGGACTTTAGCTTGGGGAGCTTCTCCTGAGCTTAGTCTTGAGGTGCTTGTTGGCGAAGATGCCATATATCCGAAGGTGAAGATGCCTTGAAGTCTCTTGGCGAAGATGCCAAGGGAGATGTTGAAGTCGTTGAGCGGTTGTTGGTGTTGAGCTCTTGACCTTCACGTTCATGGTGGTGATGGTGTCGATGCTGATGTGACCTTGCTGCAGATGGTAGCTTGGAAGCATGTGTACTTGAGTGTCTTGTCGAAGATGATGAAGATCTCTTGTAAGACTTGATGAGGGCTTTGATCTCATCCATTTGAGCTTGCATCTTGGTGTCAGTAGAGCTATTCGTGGCATCGAACTCGTCATTGTTGTTGTAGACCGAAGGTGAAATGCCTTGCCTATCCATCACAAGACTCGAGTAGAGGTGAGTAGGAAATGAGATAAACAATACTAAGTTACCTTTTCCCAAAGTTGATGATGTATCCCGTTTCACTCGATGTGAGATGAAAGAATAGTAGAATTGGTACCAGACTTGTTCACTCACACCTACAAACTAAAGCTTATGGAGTATCTCGGTGAGGATAGTGGCAAAAAAATTTGATGCAAAATGTTAGCAAGAGTCAATAATGTTGAAAGAGATTCACAAATTCGAAAGTGGAACAAGTAGACCAATAGCAATATGTGGCACACGGAAACACACACACGGATAGATAAATGGGGTCGTGCAACCAAGGAATGAGCACAAAATGTGGAGTCCACGGAAAACGCTCGTGTTGCACAACTCAAGAGATACGCTAGCACGATTGCTCAATAGGCGGATATGACACTTGTGCACAACCTGTAAGATGCAAAATACATAAACTTCCTATCCCAAGTATGCTATGTGTATGATGTTCCGGTGGTATGATCCAAGATGATCGGATATGACAATCTTATGCAATGTGGTATGATGCTATGGCACTTGCTTATAAGCTCTTTGTTCTTTCTCTTTTGCTTAAAAGCTTATTTTTTTTTGTATATGGCCACAATGCGAAATGCACAAACCAAGATAGCAATTGGGTATATACGGGAACACTGTTGTGACACAAGGGATGATATGATACCAATATGATATGGTATGTATCCAATGTATGGTGTAGATCACTAATGTGCACAAGTAACGTTGCTGACAATACTCAAATGTCTAGTCCCGATAGGCCAGTAACACAAAATGGGCTAGGGTTTATCAATGCAATGGCAAGTAGAATATACAATGGAGGGATACCACAATACCAAGATGATATGGAGGTTACCGTCCGCGGTGATGATGAGTGGCGGTGTTCTTGATGTAGATACCAAGATGATGGAGACTCGTCCCTAAGTAGCCGAAACACCTTAGGAAACGGAATAACCACGAACTCAAAATCTCAAACTTCAAATGTCAAATGGTGGTAGCGGGAAAGTGGTGGTGGTTGCGGAAGCTCAATGGGATTGCGGAAATGCAAAGATGGGTTTTGCGAGTAGGCAATGCAGAAATGGAGGGTAAGGTGGTGGACTATACATGTTGTCGTAGTTGGAAGCACTGTCCCTAAGTAGCCGAAACACCTTAGGAGACACAACTCACAACACAAACAAAATTGGGTTAAATTGCGATGGCGAAAGTGTATGGTGGGCAAGCCTATGCGGAAGTTATGGTGGTGGTTGATGAAGAAGTAATCATCCCTAAGAAGCCTAAACACCTTAGGAAACTCAAATCACAACTCAAACAACCTCAAATGCCATGGGAACAAAATTGGTTAGGTTGCGGAAGGCTATGTTGGTTTTGTGGAAGTTATGGTGGAAGCCCTAGGCAAAGATGCCAAAGTTCCAAAAATTTGATGGAGTCAAATGTTGGTGGTAGTATTTTGTGGGAAGGGGGATTTCAAGAGCTTCAAAACGAGCTAAAGAACGTCAAAAATGGACTCCGGATGAATTAGTTATGGTCAAAACGGTGAAACACCGAAGGCTGAAATGCTAGGGGCCGGACATTCGAGGGTGGGGGCCGGATATCTGGGGGTCAGTGTCCAGAACTGTGTGGATTTTATGCTCCCGGAGCCGGATGTCCGGCTTGGGGCCCGGATGTCTGGCCCGATGATTCCAGATCGGGACTTGGACTTCGAAACTCGATTTGGGGCGGAAATTGATGATTTGGGGGGCAAAATTTGATGGATTCCGTGGATGGAAGGTGGGGAAACTTGGGGAAAAGATAGATCTACTCAATACACAACGAATCCACGGATCAAAATCAACAAAACATCATCAAAACCAACAAATCAAAAAAATTGGGGCTATTTTTGGTGGGGATTTTCGAATTTCGGACGAAATCAACAAAATAAGGCTAGAAAGCACAACGGGGAGGCTCCGAAATCATGATCAACGTGGCTCTAGATACCAAGATGATGTAGGGTGGAACCCTATACGGCCAATCTTTCACGAAAGGAGCGGATCCCAACTAAGAACACGAAGAACACGGGGGATAACAGAGAGAAATCACATGGGGAAACACTCAAGAACAAGTCCAATCACACATCCACTAGACAATCAAACAAACAAGATCCACAAGGTACATGAACAACAAAGGGAAAGATACAAGGTAAGGTTCATCTCCATGAGGATGTCTTTAATCCACGAGGGGATCTTCCCGTGAGGGGTCTTGAATCCAAGGTGGATCTTCTCCGTAGAGGAGCCACGGTCTCTCTCTCTCTCTCTCTCTCTCGTGAAGTAGATCCGTATGGATGAGCAAAGCTCTATCTCAAATGAGCTAATCCTTTGCTAACCCTAACTAGGAGGAGGGGGAGGAGTATATATAGTCTAAGCCACGAAGGCGTAAGTGGGAAAGGGATACATGGGCCTCTGGCCCGACTCTGCGCGGAGGCAGGTGCCGGATGTCCGGGCTGGGGGCCGGATGTCCAGACGTTCGCAGGAGGCCGGATGTCCAGGGCACGGGCCAGATGTCCAGCCTGGAATAGGCCATTCCAGTCTTCTCTGGATAGTCGTCGCCGGATTTCCGGGGTTGGCTACCGGATGTCCGGTCGTTGCTGAGGCGCCGGATGTCCGGCCACTGAAGCTCTTGGTCATTTGTTGGTGCAGCTCATGGGCGGCAGCACCGGCACCGGATGTCCGGCCTCTTGCCCGGATGTCCGGCCGATGTAGCTTCAGCAACTCCGTCTTCTTTCGTCGTCGCTTCTAGGCTTCCCTCTCGGATGGTGTAGTTGTTCCTTGGCGCTTGCACTCCTCCTCAACATCCATGACGCTCCGACAATACTTATGCATCCACACGTGAGAAGTGTCAAGTAGTATACCATCCTCGAAGGGGTCAAGTGAGCATTTGTAAAGGAGATGATTCACCTTTGTGTATGTGAAGTAGAGGTCGCACGTGTCACTGGCCAAACGGACTCTTGACATGGTGATGCCCATAGGATGCTCCGCATCAAGGGTGCTGCATCACCTCCCGGAAATATGGGTTGATGACGTTCTCAAAGAACTTGTCCTTGGAGGAGGTTGAAGCAGCCATGGTGGATTAGATCTTTCAGAAAACAGAAAGGAAAAGAAAACAGGAGATTTCTCCATGATACGGAGGTCAATAGGTTCGGGGGGTATATAAACATTTTTTTATCTTGGGAAACAAGCAAACGGAAGAAAAACGGAGTTTGGAAGGTACCCGAGGTGGGCACAACCCACCTGGGTCACCAGGGTCACCTTCCTGGTAATTTCTTATTTTCCTAATTTTTTAAATATTCCAAAACTGACAAAAAATATTTTTGCGGATTTTTCGGAGTCCGTTTACTTACCGTATCATGTACCTCCTTTTTTACGATTCTGGAGTGTTCCGGAAGGTTTCTTTTATGTGTTCTTCTGGTATCATAGTTTGTATAATATTGCTTTCAACATTAATGGGTGTACCTGAGATATAATGTTCTATTCATTGTCCATTAACAACCTTCGGGTTAGTACCTTCAGCATTAATTATTTTGATAGCTCTAGATCAATAAACCTCCTCGATAACATAGGGTCCTTCCCATTTGGAGAGGAGTTTTCCTGCAAAGAATCTGAAACAAGAGTTGTACAAAAGAACATATTCTCCAACTTTGAACTCACGCTTTTGGGTTCTTTTATCATGCCATCTTTTAACTTTTTCTTTAAATAACTTGGCATTTTCATAAGCTTGGGTTCTCCATTCATCTAGTGAGCTAATATCAAATAATCTCTTTTCACCGGCAAGTTTGAAATCATAGTTGAGTTCTTTAATTGCCGAATAAGCTTTATGTTCTAACTCTAGAGGTAAATGATAATCTTTTCCATAAACCATTTTATAAGGAGACATACCCATAGGATTTTTATATGATGTTCTATAGGCCCAAAGTGCATCATCTAATTTCTTAGACCAATTCTTCCGGGACCTATTGACAGTCTTTTGTAAAATTAATTTTATTTCTCTGTTGCTAAGTTCAACTTGACCACCGGACCGAGGATGATAGGGTGATGCAATTCTATGGTTAACTTCATACTTGGCAAGCATTTTACAGAAAGCACCATGAATAAAGTGTGAACCACCATCAGTCATTAAATATCTAGGGACTCCAAACCTTGGGAAAATAAATTCTTTAAGTATTCTAATAGAGGTGTTGTGATCAGCACTACTAGTTGGAATAGCTTCTACCCACTTAGTAACATAATCAACAGCAACCAAAATATGAGTATACCCATTAGAGGAAGGAAAAGGTCCCATGTAATCAAATCCCCAAACATCAAATGGTTCAACAGCAACTGAATAATTCATAGGCCTTTCTTGACGCTTACCGATATTACCTATTCTTTGAAATTCATCACAAGATAAGACAAACTTACGAGCATCCTTGAAAAGAGTAGGCCAATAAAACCCAGATTGCAATACCTTGTGAGCAGTTCTGTCACCCGCATGGTGTCCTCCATACGCTTCAGAGTGACATTTCCACAACGTCTAATAATACCATCTACTCCTTCTTTATAAAGATGTGGGTCATCCCAAAAGTAATGTCTTAAACCATAGAAGAATTTTTTTTTCTTTTGTTGGTAAGTAAAGCTAGGGGGTATGTATTTAGCAGCAATATGATTAGCATAGTCAGCATACCGAGGTGTACTATGAGAAACATTTATTGTAGCTAATTGCTCATCAGGTAAACTATCATCAATAGGTAGTGGGTAATCAAGAACATTCTCCAACCTAGAAAGGTTATCAGCTACGGCGTTCTCCGCTCCTTTTCTATCAGTGATATGCAAATCAAATTCTTGTAGCACGAGAACCCATCGAATAAGCCTAGGTTTGGCATCTTTCTTTACCAGAAGATACTTTATTGCAGCATGATCAGTGTGAACAATTACTTTTGAATCCACAATATAAGATCTAAATTTATCACAAGCAAAGACCACTACTAGAATTTTTTTTCAGTAGTAGCATAATTTATTTGTGCACTGTCTAGAGTTTTACTTGTGTAGTGAATAACATTCAGTTTCTTATCAACTCTTTGTCCTAGAACAACACAAACAGCATAATCACTAGCATCACACATAATTTTAAAATGCAAGTTCCAATCAGGTGGTTGAATAATAGGTGCCGAAATTAAGGATTTCTTGAGTATTTCGAAGGCTTCTAAAAAATCATCATCAAAAACAAAAGGAATATCCTTTTGCAAAATATTATAAAAAGTCCTAGAAATTTTAGAGAAGTATTTAATAAACCTCCGATAGAAACCAACATGACCAAGGAAACTATGAATACCTTTGATATCTTTAGGACATGGCATTTTCTCAAATGCATCAACCTTAGGCCCAGGCATGACAACTTTCGGGTTAGCCCGAACCTTCCGGTCCCCGGAACCTCCGGCCTGCCCGGACCTTTCGGCCCCCGGACGCCAGCTAAGCCCATGCCGTGTCAACTTCCTGGTTAGGCCGGACCCTGACTAGAACCTTCGGCGCCCGGAACTTCCGGCCACCCCCAGAACTTCCGGCTCTACCTGCACGCAGCGACTTGGGCCGAGGCCCGTGTACCCTTTCGCCCCCGAGACTATATATACTCTTCTCCTACCTACGTTTTAGGGTCAGCATTGTGATAGCTCATATGTGAGATAGAGCCTCGCTCATCCATCCGAATCTACTCCGTCGAGAGACCGTTACCTCCTCGGAGAAGATCTACTTGGATTCAAGACCCCTAACGGGAAAAACTCAAGACCTCCTCACGGAGAAGAACCGGTTACCTATGTATCGTCCTTTCTTGGATTCGGATCATGTATCTCTTTATGTTTCGAGGATCTAGCATATGTGTGACCGTATCTTGTTGATTTGAGTGATTTCCTCTCGTGTTTCCCCTCATGTTTCCCCTTGTGTTCTTCGCGGGATCCGCTCCTTTCGTGAAAGATCAGGCGTATAGGGTTCTACCCTACATCAATTGTCTTGCACTTGACCCATGTGTTTAGACATCTCATCTTATTTGGTGTTGTGAATGCTTCTTATTCCTATCGACCATTTGTCGAACGTTTTATGCATGATTGCTATGACCTTGAGGTAGATGCTTATTCTCTTGTCACACATATTTGCATCACTACCTCACATCTACATGATTGTTTCCATGATGTCCTTGATTGTGCTCAATGTAGGCGCTTACATGCCACGTCACAATCCTTTATCACACCTTATGCTATGCTTGATGACAACACTTGTCTGGTGAATCACCTCTTGAATGCTTGGTTTTGCACTAACGCTAACCACATTTGTTTTTCCAAGTGTTTGTTGTCCTTACTCCTTCTACACGGCGAATCCATCTCTTTCCCATGGTGATTTGGTTTTTGACCAAGGTTGGATGTTTCCCAAGGGGGGACATGATGTGGAGCATCCTATGGACATCACCATGTCAAGAGTCCGTTTGGCGAGTAACACGTGCGACATCTACTTCACATACCCAAAGGTGAATCATCTTCTTTACACGTGCTCACTTGACCCCTTCGAGGATGGTATGCTACTTGACACTTCTCCCATGTGCATGCATATGTATTGTTAGAGCTTCACGGATGTCGAGGAGGAGTGCAAGTGCCAAGGAACAACTACACCATCCACGATGGAAGCCTGGAAGCGGCGACGAAAGAAGACGGAGCTGCTAAAGCTACATCGGTCCGGCATCTGGGCCAGAGGCTGGACATCCGGCGCATGTGCAACCGGCCAACAACTACACCAACAGACGGCCGAAAGTATCAGCGGCCGGACATCCAGCGCGACCCCGGACATCCGGCGCCTCAGCAACCCCCGGATATCCGACATCCCTCGCAGAAATCCAGCATCCCCTGTCCAGAGAAGAACTGGAACGACATGTTCCCAGGCCGGACATCCGGCCAATGCCCCGGACATCCAGCGTCTCATGAACAGCCGGACATCTAGCCCCCAGCCCGGACATCCGGCGCCTGCCTGCGCGCAGAGCCGGGCCAGAGGCCCATGTATCCCCTCCTCACTTACCCCTTCATGGACTAGCCTATATATACTCCTTCCCCTTCATAGTTAGGGTTAGCATAGGTTTAGCTCATTTGGGATAGAGCTTTGCTCATCCATATGGATTTAGTCCATCGCGAGAGACCGCGGCCTCTACGAAGAAGATCCACCTTGGATTCAAGACCCCTTCATGGGATGACCCCTCAAGACCTCCTCACGGAGATGAAATAGTTACCATTTGTACCATCCTTTGTTGGATCTGGATCGTGTATCTCTTTGTGTTTCGAGGATCTAGCACATGTGTGATTGTTTCTTGTTGATTTGAGTGTTCCCCCTCGTTTCCCCTCATGATATCCCTCGCGTTTCCCCTCGTGTTCTTCGTGGGATCCCCTCCAAATCGTGAAAGATCGGGCATCTAGGGTTCTACCTTACATAAATATATCACTGGGAAATAATATACGGAGTTGAGCACCATGTTTAAGTAGAGATTACAGCGGGGACAAGGGGTATTACACTGCTGCATAGAGGGGGAGAGAGTTGGTGTTGACGGTAGCAAGATTGTTGATGTAGATCGCCATCCCGATCCTTCCCCCGGTGGCACTCCGGCGCCACCGGGAGAGAGGGGGAGAGAGCCCCCTCCTTCTTCTTCCTTGGCCTCCCCCCTAGATGGGAGGAGGGTTTCCGCTCTGGTCCATGGCCTCCATAGCAGCGGAGGGCCAGGAGACCCTCCAAGATTGGATCTCCCTCTCCGTTCTCTTCTGTTTCACATTCCCCAGATCTTGCCGAAAACCATTTCTTATATTACCGGAGATCCGTAACTCTGAATGCACTGAGATTTTAACACAATTTTTTGCAGATATAAGCTTCCTTGCACCCGAAATAGAGCCCCAACCGACATACGAGGTGAGTACAACCCATCACCCCGCGCTTGGAGCCTGGGGCACACCCTGGTGTCCCTTGGGCACCGTGGGCCTCCGTTTGCGTTGATTCTAGGTCCCAAATATCACATATGTTCCAAAATAATTCTCCGTAAATTTTTATCACGTCTGGACTTTGTTTGATATGGATTTTCTGCAAAACAAAAAACATGCAAAAAAATAGGAACTGGCACTGGGCACTGGGTCAATAGGTTAGTCCAATAAATCATATAAAAGTTGCCAAAAGTATGTGAAAGTTGTATAATATTGGCATGAAACAATCAAAATTATAGATACGATGCAGGCGTATCAGCATCCCCAAGCTTAATTCCTGCTTGTCCTCGAGTAGGTAAATGATAAAAAAGATATTTTATATGTGGAATGCTACCTAGCATAATCTTGATCATATATCTAATCATGGCATGAATATTAAGACATGAGTGATTCAAAGCAATAGTATATACTTTGACATAAAGACATCAATACTCAGGCATCCCAACAAACAATCATGTCTTTCAAAATATCAACGCTAAAGAAAGTTATCCCTACAAAATATATAGTCTTGTCATGATCTGTCTTCTTAACACAGAGTATTTATCATGCACAATCTCGATGACAGGCCAAGCAATTGGTTCATACTTTTTAACGCGCTTCAGCTTTTTCAACCCTCGCACAATACATGAGCACAAGCCATGGATATAGCACTATAGGTGGAATAGAATATGATGATAGGGGTAAATATAGAGAAGAAAAAAAAGTAAAAAAAGTCTCACATCGACGCGGCTAACCAATGGGCTACGGAGATGCCCATCAATTGATATCAATGCGACGAGTAGGGATTGCCATGCAACGGATGCACTAAGAGCTATAAGTGTATGTGATGTAGGGTAGGAACCCTAACTGACCGATCTTTTATGAAAAGAGCGGATCATGCGATGAACACGAAGAACACGAAGAGGGAAACGAGGGAAAACACAAGAGAACACTCAAACCAACAAGTATGATCACACATGCACTAGATCCATGAACACAAAGGAAGATACAAGATCCATGATCTACTAGGGATGATACAAAGGTAGCCGGTCTTCTTCGAAAGGAGGTCTTGAGGTTCTTCTCGTAAAGGGGTCTTGAATCCGCTTGGGGAATCTTCTCCGTAGGAGGCGCAATCTCCGAGGAGAAGGTAACCAAGTGGATGAGCAAAGCTCTCACACGAAATATGAGCTAATCCTTTGCTAACCTTAGCTAGGATGAATAGGAGGTCTATTTATAGTCTTAGTGCAAATGGGGAGGGCGAAAGGAGGGGGTACATGGGCTTCGGCCCCGAAACTGGACACAGCCAGGTACCGGACGTCCGCTTGGGACCGGTCGTCCGGTGTCTCATGAGCGTCCGGTCGTCCGGTGGCTTCCGGACATCCGTTGGATCTGTTCTACGATGGGGGTGCCGGACGTCCGGTCACTTCGGACTTCCGGCAATATTGGCTCGGGTGCAGTGGCGCCGGTCGTCCGGTCCAGGCCGGACGTCCGCTCGCTGGGGCTCGGCTGGGGCTTCAGGCGCCGGACGTCCAGTCCCCACCAGTCGTCCGGTGGCTAGGACTTTCCCTGTAGCTCTCCTTCTTCTCCGTCTTCACGTCCATATCCCTCTTCTTCTTCTCCTTTCTCCTTAGCTTCTCCATGATACCTGAGTATGCACAATGTGTCCATATGAGGTAGTAGCCATGTCTCATGTGCATCGAAGTGGAAATGTGAGAGGAGAGAAGTCACCTCGGTTTCGAAAGCTCTTGCACGTGCTCGTGTCATGGGTCCAAGTGGTGTCATAGGATATGTAGTTGGGTCCGTGGGGATGACCTTGGGATGCTCCGCATCATCTCCCCTCCCTTGGGGAAGATCCATCCTTGGATCAAATTCCTCATCACCATGGTAGGGAGAGAGATCTTTGACGTTGAAGATGTCACTCACGGAGTACTTGTCGCGTGGAATGTCGATCTTGTATGCGTTGTCGTTGTAGCATGCAAGCACCTTGAAGGGTCCGTCCGCTCGTGGTCGAAGTTTGTACTTGCATTCTTGGGGAAATCGGTCCTTGCGAAGTTGTAGCCACATGAGATCACCAATGTTGAAGACCATGGGGCGCTTGTTGATGTTGAGCTTGGTCGCAAGTCATTGTACTTGGTGCTCAATAGTAAGTCTTGTATCTTCATGCACCTTCTTGAGATGAGTCACACGTGCACTTGCATCCAAATTGATGCGCTCTTGGAGTGGTAGAGGAAGAATGCCCAATGGTGAAAGTGTGTTGAATCCGTAGACGACCTCGAAAGGGGACTTGCCGGTTGTTGAGTGTCTTGCTCGGTTGTAGGTGAACTCGGCGATAGGTATGCACTCTTCCCACTCCTTGATGTTCATCTTGATGAGTACTCGAAGTAGAGCGGAGAGTGTGCAGTTGGTCACGCCTGTTTGGCCGTCGGTTTGTGGATGATACGCCGTGGAGAAGAGTAGCTTGATTCCGAGCTTGGCGCAAAGGGTCTTCCAAAAGTAGCTAAAGAACTTGATGTCGTGGTCCGAAACGATCATCTTTGGCACTCCATGTAGACGTAATATCTCCCTACAAAAGATATTAGCAACATGTGACGCATCGTCTATCTTGTTGCATGGAATGAAATGTGCCATTTTAGAGAAACGGTCCACAACGACAAATACCGAATCCTTTCCATTTCTAGTCCTAGGCAAACCAAGTACGAAATCCATGCTAATGTCTTCCCATGGTTGATATGGAATTGGGAGAGGCATGTAAAGGCCATGGGATTGAGCTTTGGACTTAGCTTTGTGACATGTAGAGCATCCGTTGGTGAAGCGGTTGACGTCGCGAAACATCTTGGGCCAAAAATAGTTCTTGGAGAGTGTGGCGAAAGTCTTGACGCATCCAAAATGTCCCATTAAGCCTCCTCCATGAGATTCCTGCAAAAGCAACAAACGAAGAGAAGAATCGGGGATGCAAAGCTTGTTAGCTCTCATAAGATATCCATCTTGATGTAATAGCGTTCCCAAGTGGTATGCGTCAAACACTTGGCATAAGGAGTAGCAAAAGTAGTATCATGCTCATGCAAGTATTTTATATGTTCAAAGCCAATGACATCCAATTCAAGTTGAGTAACAAGCATGCATATGCGGCAAAGGGCATCTGCCACAATGTTTTCCTTACCTTTAGTGTACTTGATGACATAAGGAAAAGGCTCAATAAATTCACTCCATTTAGCATGACACTTGTTCACCTTGGTTTGGCCCTTAAGATACTTGAGCATTTCACGATCGGTATGAATGATAAATTCATGAGGGCGAAGATAGTGTTCCCATTCATGCAAAATGCGGACTAAAGCATATAGCTCTTTGTCATAGATGGGGTAATTGAGTTGCGCTCCGGAGAGTTTCTCACTAAAGTAAGCTATGGGGCGCTTCTCTTGCATTAACACACCTCCTATTCCATTACCGCTAGCATCTCAATGAATCTCAAAGGGTTTGTCAAGGTTGGGTAAAGCAAGCACGGGAGCATGAGTCAGCAAATTCTTAAGCTCATTGAAAGCGGTATCTTGGGATGGTCCCCAAACAAAAGGCACATTCTTCTTTCTCAAAGCATGCAAAGGAGAAGCAATGGTGCTAAAATCTTTCACAAAGTGACGATAGAAACCCTCAAGGCCAAGAAAGCTACGCACTTGTTGCAAGTTGGTTGGTTGGGGCCAAATCTTAATTGCATTGATCTTGGACTCATCTACATGAACACCCTTAGAAGATACAACAAAACCCAAGAAAACGAGCTTGTAAACACCAAAAAGGCGTTTCTCCATATTAGCATAGAGGTGCTCTTTTCGATGAGTTTGTAAAACGGTTCAGACATGGGTGACATGCTCTTTGAGGGACTTGCTAAAAACAAGGATATCGTCGAAGTAGACCACAACAAACACACCAATGTAATGGCGAAAGACATGATTCATAAGATGCATAAAAGTACCCGGTGCTTTCGATAGACCCATAGGCATGACTAACCACTCATACAACCCAAACTTGGTTTTGAAAGCGGTTTTCCATCCATCACCCTCTTGTATGCGGATTTGATAGTAACCACTCTTAAGATCATTTTTTTAAAAGATAGTGGCACCACTAAGTTCGTCAAGCATGTCATCAAGGCGTGGAATGGGATACCTATAGCGAACGGTGATAGCATTGATAGGTCTACAATCGGAGCACATGCGAAAGCTACTGTATCGTTTTGGCACAACAATGACCGGGACGGCACAAGGGCTCAAACTTTCATGCACATGTCCATGGTCTATGAGATGCTTTACTTGCCTTTGTATTTCTTTGGTTTCTTCGGGGATGGCATGGTAGCGAGCTTTCTTCGGAAGCGGTGCTCCGGGGATGAGGTCGATGCGGTGCTCCATGCCTCGTAGTGGACGTAGTCCCGGAGGTAGCTCGTCAGGGAAAACATCGTGAAATTCCTGCAAAAGAGAAGATAACACTAGAGAAAGAGTGTGAGAGGTGTTAGTTTGTGGTTCATTGTCCTTGCACGAAAGGACGTAGTGTATGACACTAGATGGGTTCTCACACACTCCTCTTATCTCACTTTTGGTGGCAAATAGGATTAAATTCTTCTTTTCGCTCATCGTGGAGGTGCTCGATTTGGGCTTGCGGCGCTCACTCTCTTTTTGGTGGCTCGCTCTCTCACTATTATCTCCACGATGGGTGGCTTGCTTGTCGGTGAAAACCTGGCTTGGGGACATGGGACGAAGTACGTACTCCTTTCCCTTCATCTCGAAGATGTAGTGGTTCGTTCAGCCGTTGTGGATGACTTCTCTATCAAATTTCCATGGGCGTCCAAGGAGAAGGTGGCAAACAGTCATTGGAACGACGTCCCACTCCAAAGTGTCTTCATAGGCACCAATTTTGAAGGAGACTTGTACTCGATGCTAGACTTGGATAGTGCTGGAGTCGCTAAGCCATTGCACTTTGTATGGGTGTGGGTGCTTCGTCTTGGGTAATTGGAGCTTGGAGCAAAGTTCTTCACTTGCGAGATTATGACAACTCCCTCGATCGATGATGACCTTGACGGATCTTCCATTGATGCCGGCCTTGGTGTGAAAGATATGGCATATTTGGTCTTCTTCTTGGTGATGTTGGAGAGTCAAGACCTTGGAGACAACAAGAGCAGGACTTGAATCTTCATCGCAAAAGACTTGTTCCTCGTCATCGTTCACTTGCCGGTGCATGGCGACCTGCTTGATGGCGTCAATTTCTCCTTCACTCATTGAGTCGTAAGTGCCGTCGTTGTTGAGGATCATGGTCCGCTTGTTGGTGCACTCATAGGACTTGTGGCCTTGGCCTCCACATGTGAAGCATTTGAAGGAACTCGTCTTGACGGTCTCATCGGTTGGAGTGGATGATGATGAAGCTCTCGGCTTGTAGTTGCTTGTAGTAGGAGGATGACTTGGAGTTGACGAAGCTTTCTTGGAACTCGACTTGTCGACGTTGCTTGTAGAAGGCTTGGTAGACGGTGTTGGAGTTGTTGAAGCTTGAGTGTTGGAGAAGCCGTATGACTTGGATGAGAACTTGGCATACTTGAAATCGTCTTGCACTTGACGTTCCACTTTTGTAGCTTGATGCACTAGCTCAATGAGGTTTGAGTATGGTTGGAAGTCAGCGATCTTCGTGATAGGATGGTTGAGTCCATTCAAGAAACGTGCCATAGTTTGCTCATCATCTTCTGTGACATTGGCTCTTATCATGGCAATCTCCATCTCCTTGTAGTACTCTTCAACGCTCTTGGTTCCTTGCTTGAGTAGTTGGAGTTTCTTAAAGAGGTCACGGTTGTAGTAGGTAGGCATGAAGCGTACTCTCATGACATCCTTCATTTGTGCCCAAGTAGTGATGGGTGGTTCACCTCTAGCCTCTCGGCGCTCGATAACTGTAGCGACCCGACCCGAATGGATCAAGTCTCTGTGCTTAAGTGTCATCCCTGGATCGGTATGCTGACACACACAGTACTCGAGGATTTATAACAGAGGTAAATCACATGTATAAGTAACATAAAATACTATTACCTCAATCCAAATAGCGGAAGTAACAAGGTTGTGGATTCCCATCAACACCAACGGCAAAGTTGAGTGTAGAAATCGTAACCCTATCGTATCACTTACTCATCGTAAGATTCCTGCAACATGAGACGTTGCAGCCACAAAGGGTCAGTACATTGAATGTACTGGCAAATTCACACCATAGAGAGAAATGATGAACAATGGCTGTCACTACATGCATATTTGGTTGGTGGACAAGTTCTATGGTTATAGTTTTGCGTAAAGCCAATTTTCCTCTGCTGCAAAGGAATACATTTTAATTTACTATCATGGTGGTTGTTAAACATTGAGAATGGTTGATGGCATTCTTAATCCCAATTAAGTAACATCATTAAACCCAACAAAATTATTTAAAGTAACATGATGAGATTCATATGATAATCCAAGTACTAGATACTCAAAATGTCCATAACCGGGGACACGGCTAACCATGATTAGTTTATACACTCTGCAGAGGTTTGCGCACTTTTCCCCACAAGACTCGATCTCCTCCGTTCGATATCTCGCACTGCATGGTGTTTGAGAAACGGATGACCGAGACATAGTCTTTCAGAAGTGCTAGCACATTACGATCGGGTAGACCGTACCACCTACATCCCCTACATCTGCTAGTCTACCACTGTAAGAGTTCGCACCACTTACTCAACTATGCTAGAGCCCATAATAGCTTGTGGCTGCACACGGAAGTTTCTAGCATGAAAAATCTCATGATCCCTTTGAGCCTGGGTGGCGGTCCAAAATAAAACAGGCAATCCTGGTCTACCCAGGTGCCTAGACAGGCAATCCTAGAATAACCAGGTGCCTCAATCCACCCAGATGTGTGTTTAAGTTGCCACCTTAAGTAAACCATTAATTAACAATCTCACATCTGTCATGAATACTCTCAAAACCCAATCCACGTCTACGAGCATAGCATGGCACTATAAGCATAACGTAATAGTAACTCCCAAGGGTTTGATAATAAACAGGTAATAGGTACTACCTCATCAACTACTTCCCAATACCCACATGTTATTAATCCTACTCATGCAATGTTTGAGGGTTGTAACTAATGCATAAAAACTGGGTATGAAAAGGGATATGATCAAAGTGTGAACTTTCCTGCAATGTCGATGAAGATGATTCGCACTCAAAACTCTTGATAGTTCTACTCGTCACACTCCGGTCAATCTATCGTGAGCAAGCAATAGTAACCACACATAAGCAATCACTCAAAAGATCAAAAAGATCGAAGAAGACGATTCGGAAACATCAAAACCAAACAAATAACTCTTGCAACACAAAACAATTTCTAACAGTACCAAAATTATGTGAATTTGGCCTTATTAGAATGTTTAGGTCAAGAGCTTCGATTTGCAAAAGAATCAACTCAAACGGAGCTACGAAACTCAAGTTATGATCAAACGAAGTTTGAATACAAATCTGATCTAATTCAAATTTTAAACTTTTCAAAAACATGTTTGAGTTGGATTACTGGATAGAGGGGGTCATAACGAAGACGTGGGCGTTGGTTTCGTTGGATTTGGATAAACGAGTAAGAAGTAATGATCGTTTGAAAATCAAGGACTTATCTGTAAATAATTTCATCACAGATAGGTCCCCGGGCCAAAATTAAAAAGAAAAGGAAAAATCCTATCGAACGAACGTTCGCTACAGAAGCATATGTGATGAAAACCGTTCACTACGGAGGCCTAACCAGTGAACGTTCGCTATATAATAAAACCTAAAACAAACCAGATCTAGGGTTCGAAGAGAAAATAACGTAAGAAAACCGGGGAAACCACTCGGTTTATTTACCGGTTCGTGACGGCGGTTTATTTATCGGTTCAGGACGTTTTTTTTCATCAAAAATCACCGCAGAGGTTGGCGACGACCGGCGGCTGGCTCCGGCGACGAGGCGAGATGCGGGCGGCGGTGGCGGCTCTGGCGTGTGGCGCGCGGCTGCGGGAGGCGGCGAGCGGCGCGGGGCAAGCCGTGGCAGGCGGCGGCGGGGCGCGGGGCGGGGAGGCGGAGCTGTGGAGCTGCGGAGCTGCGGCGACGGTGGCGAGATCCGGCGGCGGCGGCGGGGAAGAGAAGGGAAACGGGGCCCGGGGCTCCGGTATTTAAGGGCTGAGGGGAGGCGCGGCACTGACTTGGGGAAGGGGCAGGAGGAGGAGTCCTCGGCCACGACGGCGGTGGTGGCGTACGCCGGCCGGTCTCCTGGTCGGGGAGAGAGACGCGCGAGGGGCTGGGCCGCTGCTGGGCCGAAAGGCTAGTGGGCCGGTGCGGTGAGGAGCGGTGCTGGGCTTCGGCCTGGCACTGTTCTTCGGTTTTAAAAAAAACATTTTCCAGACAACATAAGAAAAATAAAACCATAAAACATAAAATACTATATAGGCATATAATATATCAAAATTTTCAGAAAAAGATTTTCTACAAGTTGAACATTTTTATAATGCCAAATAAAATCCACACAAATTTAGATAATTCAAAGAGTGCTACTGGTCTAATAAAATCCAATAAAAATCATTTTAAAAATACCAAAATGATTTCAAATTAATTTTTCTCCAATTTTCTGTTGTAGGGAATCAGGTTACCCTATTTTCCATGCATTTTGTTTCTGGAGAAAAATAATTTGAAAAAAGACTCAAATAACTCCACATTTAAAAAAATCAAAAGAACTTTGAATTTAATTCTTTGAAACTCCCAACTCATATTTCATATAATTTGAAGAAGTCCTTTTATCTTCTCTCATGAAAATCATTGAGCTGCATGAAGTTTATGAATTGAAATATTTCCAAATGAAATCCAATTATTTTCAAATACCCTTTCATTTAATTTAAATGGAAGAAGTCATATCATTTTCGCTCAAGGGTTTTGTATTTGAAAAGAATTTGAATTCATGGAGATCAGAAAGCAAATATGAAAGTTTGGGAAAGTCCTTTTATTCCCTCTCATTTAACTTTCAAAAAGTTTCGAATTCACTCACTTTCAGACAATCAGTCAAATCTATCTATTTATTATAACATTCCAAAATTTAGAATTTTGGGATGTTACAAACCTACCACCCTTAAAATGAATTTCGTCCTCGAGATTCGGAGAGGCTAGAAAGAAATAGGTTAAGTTCGGGGTCTTCTCAAAATCCATCGATCGTCTCCGGGGTCTCGGGTGCTACCACCCTTAGAAACATTGTTACGGTCCCATCAATACTCATATACTCCATCCCTATTCTTGACAGGGCCGGTCTTCTCAAATCGTAAGGATAATTCCTTCTCTGGCTCTTTCGGTAGTGGCATAACCTTTACCACAATTCTTCTATCCTTTCATCTTGGTAAGGTTATTCCGCGACTGGGTCTTCTTACCTGACGGGTCTGGCGCCAGTACTAAACAACTAATCGATATCTCATGTGGTCAACGATTTATGGTTTCTTCTGCAGGAAATGGGTCTGGGTTGAACCTCACCGTATAACCTACGGTTGGCAAAAGCTGCCTTGTACAAGGGAAAAATTTCTTATACCATTCTACGGTTCTAACAAGGTTTAATACCGTCGTCTCTCTACTATAGGTAAGTCACTCAGATTTACCATCCCATATAGCAAGGCGAATAAGAAGAGTAAGTCGGTATGGTGATCAATCCATCCCGCACCCAAATCATTACCCTGTATACGGTTTAGTGAATCTCGCATTCTAACACTCGGTCATCCTCACAAGCATTGCAGAATTTCTCTTGTCGACGAACTGCGTTCGGAATAGTCCATTGATTCTGCAAGCCAAACAAACATCTATCGTTCCTTCACAACTCTCAGGTTTTGCGTAACTCCTATAAGATCGTCTGTCGAAAAAGTCGTAACTTCTTTCAGAGTTTTTCCTTCAGCAAGAATGTGCTTGCTTCTTGGCAGGTCCTGGGCCTGTGGGTTATGGCCCATCTTATTACTTGTAATCCTTGAAATCATCCTCGGGGCAGCTGATCGTTATTCCAACATCCAACTTCCAGCTTCCAAGCATACTTAAATCCATCCAACTGTACTGTCTTCCTTCCTTCTATTGGCACCAAACTAGGACATGATTACTCAGACTCATCATGGAGTTTCCATTGATCCATATTTCCGACATCATACCTCCTTTATATCCAATAGTAATTTATCTATTCATCCTCATGTGATATCCCTCATACTGAGATAAAAACTTATACTTATGAAGTCCATATTCTACTTCGTGGAACATCATTGTCCTTTCCAGGGTCAAGCGTCCTTACAGGGGAAATATTGGCCATCTCTGCATGGCACTTCTTCAACCGGGGAATATAAAACACATCATGAACTCCTAACAGTCCTTCGGGTGACTCCAACTTGTTGGCCACTTTTCCCTATGCTCCAAAACTCGGTATGTCCTACAAATCTCGGGGCTAATTTTCCCTTAACTCCAATTCATTTAACTCCTCGCAGAGGGAACACATGAAGACATGCTCTATCTCCAATTTCATAGACTACCTCCTTGCGTTTTTAAGTCTGCATAACTCTTCTGTCTGGACTGAGCTACCTTCAGTCTATCTCGAATCAACTTAACATTCTCTTCTGACTCCTTGATTACATTTGGTCCAAACAACTGACGGTCTCCAACTTTATCCTACATACTCTTGGGGTATCACACATATCGAGACAAAACTCGTATTCATTTTGTCCGAAATCCACTCAGTGGTGTATCCTTATCTTTTCCAGGGGTCAACGGTTCTTATAGGGTACTACCACCCTTAAAATGCACAAATCTTCCCTAGACCATATTTCTCATATCCTCAGAAATGATCAAAATCTTTCTTCATAGAGTAACAACTCATAAAATCCATATCAGTACCAACGATGCTAACTTTATTCACTCTCAATTGATTACAATCCCTCGCTTTTCCATTACATGTCTCAACTCAACACCTCGATATAAAAGAAAATGTTCTCACTTCTACTACTCAATTTCTTTTGTTGCAAACTCACTATCTAGCACAAGTCTCCTTCTCCTTGGGGCATTCTCTGGCAAAGTGCCCTGCTCCATTACAACTAAAACATATTACTTCTGACAAGTATCGAGGTTTCCTTTTTGGGCAATTATTGAGGTAGTGCCCTGACTCCTTGCACCTATAATAGGTGATATGACTCAGGTCCTTCCTGGAATCCAATCTGCTTCTCTTCCTGGACCTTTCCATGCCGATCATGGCTTCTATTTCTTGTGGGTCATATTCTACTTCCTCTGTTGGGAATTCTACTAGGTCCCCATTCAAACAATTTTGGGAGATGTGTCCTTCTTCTCCACATGAATAGCAAGACTTAGTGCAGGGTTTACTCGGGTCTTCTTTAGGTGTGTCCTCCACATCTTCCTTCATCACGGGTTCTTCTAAAATTTCCATAAGGGCTCCTTTCATTACTTCCTTCTTCTGCTGGATGGTTTGCTATACCATGGGGTAAATGTGACACTGAGCAGGATAGTGGGTAGTCCCTTCACACAAGAAACAAATAATCTGCCTAGTTGGGCATTCTTCAACTGGGTGACTTCCTTCACAATTAGGGCATTCATCCTTGTGTTCTTTATGGGTGTGTCCTATTTCTCCACTAATCTTGCATGCACAAGGTTTCTTCATATCCTTTCCATAAGGCTTCAACTTCTGGGACACAAACCGAGACTTTGGCAAAGTCAACTTAAATTCTTTCCAAGTGGTTACTCCTTGCCATCCATTGATGGTTTGGTACATCGTCCACCAAGTAGCAGCACCTCTTTCAAAGCACTGAAGAGCGTGATGGGTCATATCCTTTCCGACTATAGGGTTATTCTTCATGTGATCCTCCATGTTCTGAATCCATTGGTCCGTCTCCAATTGACTCATCGGTCCATAAAATATAAGCTCATCTCCATTCATCATCTATTGGGTCCATGGGTTTGGGGTGAGATAAGAGAGATAGAGAGGGATACACACAATGCAAACAACAGTTTTTGAAAAGACAGATTTTATTGTGGCTGTCAAGAAAAACATCAAACAAATGACAGCTCACAAACGTCGCATCTAATGTAGGTATATAACAGGGGTTTGGTCTTCTAAAGGTCAATAAATCTTCAACGTCTCCAAAGCTCTTCAAGCCTTGTTCATGCCTCCAATGGCTTCTTCCGATCATGCTTGTCTTTCTCAAGTTCTTTTGCTAGATCATCTCTGTTGGCGTGAAATCTCTCGTGACATCCTTTAATATTCTGGAGTTGCGTTCCAAACTTCTGGGTTTGATCATCCTTGGCATGAGCCATGGTCCTACTGTCCTTCAGTTCATGACAAATCTTCGGTATCTCGAGGTTTTGCTCCTCCAGCTTGGCTACTCTCATCTTCAGGGTCCTGAGTTCCTCATGAAATACTTCCTTTCAAATACGGCTTCTTGTGGATCCATCTTAACTTCTTGATGTAATACTCCAGATCCTGGTGATACACCGGCTAAGGTTAAAACTTCATCTTACTAATAGGTGCTCCATCGGCCTTCTTCCATCAAATCCATTCTGAAGAAATGCATCCTTAACTCAGCACGGTGACAATAGCATCAGCGGTGATGACATCATGGATAACCGTGTTTCTCCCCTTGTCATTGCCAGGAGCTATCTTCCATAGTTGATATCTCCTGCCTTAGGGTTTTCTTGACAAAACTTTGAGTTCTCATGCTCCATGCTCCAGTCTTTCTCTGATACACCTTGATCTCGGGTATTGACAACTTCCATAGTCTGCCAAGTTCCATAAGGGTTGCCTTCCTAGGTCACACAAATCTGGAAATTCTTCAGAGCCTCCAATTTTCCTAGTCTTCAGAGTCTTCAACAGTTTGTAGTTTCCATTATTCAGATGCACGGAAAATACTCGTCATTCCGAAGTGGTATTAGTTGTCCGATATGTTGTACTTCTCAGAGTGGTCTCATCAGACGAATCTTCGTGTGGTCAAAAGGGGAAAGGGGTATGGTCTCACTAAAGGGAATTTTTGAATAAGCTCAGAAGAGAAGAGAGGTAAAAGGTCTTTTTGAAAAGTAAAGTTTTAGAGAAAGATCTTTCCTATGGGCTTGCCAGTTTCTAGGGTCACGTCCTACAGTCAACATGTGCTCTAATACCCTCTTGTAGCGACCCAACCCGAATGGATCAAGTCTCTGTGCTTAAGTGTCATCCGTGGATCGATATGCTGACACACACAGTACTCGAGGATTTATAACAGAGGTAAATCACATGTATAAGTAACGTAAAATACTGTTACCTCAATCCAAATAGCGGAAGTAACAAGGTTGTGGATTCCCATCAACACCAACGGAAAAGTTGAGTGTAGAAATCGTAACCCTAACGTATCACTTACTCGTCGTAAGATTCCTGCAACATGAGACGTTGCAGCCACAAAGGGTCAGTACATTGAATGTACTGGCAAATTCACACCATAGAGAGAAATGATGAACAATGGCTATCACTACATGCATATTTGGCTGGTGGAAAAGTTCTATGGTTATAGTTTTGCGTAAAGCCAATTTTGCCCTACTGCAAAGGAATACATTTTAATTTACTATCATGGTGGTTGTTAAACATTGAGAATGGTTGACAGCATTCTCAATCCCAATTAAGTAACATCATTAAACCCAACAAAATTATTTAAAGTAACATGATGAGATTCATATGATAATCCAAGTACTAGATACTCAAAATGTCCATAACCGGGGACACGGCTAACCATGATTAGTTTATACACTCTCCAGAAGTTTTGCGCACTTTTCCCCACAAGATTCGATCTCCTCTGTTGGATATCTCGCACTGCATGGTGTTTGAGAAACGGATGACCGAGACATAGTCTTTCAGAAGTGCTAGCACCTTACGATCGGGTAGACCGAACCACCTACATCCCCTACATCTGCTAGTCTACCACTGTAAGAGTTCGCACGACTTACTCAACTATGCTAGAGCCCATAATAGCTTGTGGCTGCACACGGAAGTTTCTAGCATGAAAAATCTCATGATCCCTTTGAGCCTGGGTGGCGGTCCAAAAGAAAACAGGCAATCCTGGTCTACCCAGGTGCCTAGACAGGCAATCCTAGAATAACCAGGTGCCTCAATCCACCCAGATGTGTGTTTAAGTTGCCACCTTAAGTAAACCATTAATTAACAATCTCACATCTGTCATGAATACTCTCAAAACCCAATCCACGTCTACGAGCATAGCATGGCACTATAAGCATAACGTAACAGTAACTCCCAAGGGTTTGATAATAAACAGGTAATAGGTACTACCTCATCAACTACTTCCCAATACCCACATGTTATTAATCATACTCATGCAATGTTTGAGGGTTGTAACTAATGCATAAAAACTGGGTATGAAAAGGGATATGATCAAAGTGTGAACTTGCCTGCAATGTCGATGAAGATGATTCGCACTCAAAACTCTTGATAGTTCTACTCGTCACACTCCGGTCAATCTATCGTCAGCAAGCAATAGTAACCACACATAAGCAATCACTCAAAAGATCAGAAAGATCGAAGAAGACGATTCGGAAACATCAAAACCAAACAAATAACTCTTGCAACACAAAACAATTTCTAACAGTACCAAAATTATGTGAATTTGGCCTTATTAGAATGTTTAGGTCAAGAGCTTCGATTTGCAAAAGAATCAACTCAAACGGAGCTACGAAACTCAAGTTATGATCAAACGAAGTTTGAATACAAATCTGATGTAATTCAAATTTTAAACTTTTCAAAAACATGTTTGAGTTGGATTACTGGATAGAGGGGGTCATAACGAAGACGTGGGCGTTGGTTTCGTTGGATTTGGGTAAACGAGTAAGAAGTAATGATCGTTTGAAAATCAGGGACTTATCTGTAAATAATTTCATCACAGATAGGTCCCCGGGCCGAAATTAAAAAGAAAAAGAAAAATCCTATCGAATGAACGTTCGCTACAGAAGCATATGTGATGAAAACCGTTCACTATGGAGGCCTAACCAGTGAAAGTTTGCTATATAATAAAACCTAAAACAAACCAGATCTAGGGTTCGAAGAGAAAATAACATAAGAAAACCGGGGAAACCAGTCGGTTTATTTACCGGTTCGGGACGGCGGTTTATTTATCGGTTCGGGATGTTTTTTTTCGTTGAAAACCACCGCGGAGGTTGGCGACGAGCGGCGGCTGGCTCCGGCGACGAGGCGAGACGCGGGCGGCGGTGGCGGCTCTGGCGTGTGGCGCGCGGCTGCGGGAGGCGACGAGCGGCGCGGGGCAAGGCGCGGCAGGCGGCGGCGGGGCACGGGGCGAGGAGGCGGAGCTGTGGAGCTGCAGAGCTGCGGCGGGGGTGGCGAGATCCGGCGGCGGCTCTGCGGAGCTGCGGCGGCGGGGAAGAGAAGGGAAACGGGGCCCGGGGCTCCGGTATTTAAGGGCGGAGGGGAGGCGCGGCACCGACTTGGGGAAGGGGCAGGAGGAGGAGTCCTCCTTGGCCATGACGGTGGCGGCGGCGTACGCCGGCCGGTCTCCTGCTCGGGGAGAGAGACGGCGTGAGGGCTGGGCCGCTGCTGGGCCGAAAGGCTAGTGGGCCGGTAAGGTGGGGAGCGGTGCTGGGCTTTGGCCTGGCAGTGTTCTTCGGTTTAAAAAAAGACATTTTCCAGACAACATAAGAAAAATAAAACCATAAAACATAAAATACTATATAGGCATATAATATATCAAAATTTTCAGAAAAAGATTTTCTACAATTTGAACATTTTTATAATGCCAAATAAAATCCACACAAATTTAGATAATTCAAAGAGTGCTACTGGTGTAATAAAATCCAATAAAAATCATTTTAAAAATACCAAAATGATTTCAAATTAATTTTTCTCCAATTTTCTGTTGTAGGGAATCAGGTTACCCTATTTTCCATGCATTTTGTTTTTGGAGAAAAATAATTTGAAAAAAAAACTCAAATAACTCCAAATTGAAAATAAATTCAAAAGAACTTTGAATTTAATTCTTTGAAACTCCCAACTCATATTTCATATAATTTGAAGAAGTCCTTTTATCTTCTCTCGTGAAAATCATTGAGCTGCATGAAGTTTATGAATTGAAATATTTCCAAATGAAATCCAATTATTTTCAAATAGCCTTTCATTTAATTTAAATGGAAGAAGTCATATCATCTTCGCTCAAGGGTTTTGTATTTGAAAAGAATTTGAATTCATGGAGATCAGAAAGCAAATATGAAAGTTTGGGAAAGTCCTTTTATTCCCTCTCATTTAATTTTTAAAAAGTTTCGAATTCACTCACTTTCAGACAATCAATCAAACAGTCAGTCAAATCTATCTATTTATTATAACATTCCAAAATTTAGAATTTTGGGATGTTACAATAACTTGTTCCCACCAAATGAGGACATAGTCTTTGAACTCAAGGGATGCCATTGCGATCTTCTTCTCTTCTTCATAGTTGTGCAAACGGACTATTTTGTCGACCTTCAACGCCCATGATAGGTACTCTTCGGGATCGTTGCTTCCATTGAACTTGGGCATGGTGAACTTGAGCTTGCTGTAGCGTTGCTCTTCATTGTGTTGGGGTCAGGGATGATGCCGTCCATGATGTTGATGAGGAGGGTTGTCAACCTCATGTTGCTCTTGTCGTGGAGGATTTCCATTCTCTTCATACTCTTGATGAACTTGATGTTCTTGGTGAGCTTGTGGAGGAGCTTGTCGAGCTCGAGGAAGATCGTGAGGAACTTGACGATGTACGCGAGCTTGAAATCTTCTTTCTTGAACCTCTTCACAAAGTGCTTCCTCTTGTTCACACCGATGGCGGTTGTGTGTGGCGACGGCGTTACTTGCATCTTGAAGAGCACGTTGCGCCGCAAGTGCTTGAGTTTCACGGAGTTGTTGTTCTTGACGTTGTGCCTCGGCATCTTGTGCTTCTTGGTGTAGACGCGCTCGCTCTTCCTCTTCATGTTGGTGTTGTCGTTGTCTTTCTCATGCTAGCGCAAAAGCCTCTTGGGTTTGGCATTGTTGGTGCTCTTGAGAGTTGGTGTCGCGTAGAGGATTGAGGCTTGCTTGACGATCATTGCACGCGGCACGGCGTAGAGTGTTCGATGTCAGTGTAGTTGAGCCAGAGAGAGTGAAGTCGGAGTGTCGACTTGAGCGGCTCCTTCTTGATGAAGATGAAGTGGAAGAAGAGCGGTTGAGCAAGAAAGCGCGAATCTCGTCCATTCTTGCATCGTTCTCTTGCTTGTGATCGTCGAGCTTGTGGTCGAAGTAGTCCCTTGTTTGTTGCTCGGAAAGTCGCAAGTCGGTGGCGAGGTTGTCGATGCGTTCACTCATTGCTTGTTGCTCTTGATGCAAAGCACGTTGTGCACCAAAGTGGTGGCTCTTGGTGACGTAGGAGTTCATGTCGTCGTCCTGCTCAATGAAGATTGGTTTGGTAGAAGTACTTGGCGTATCCATCATTCCAAGATATAAAATGTGAGTGGTAGAAAGAGAAGAATGAATACCAAATGTACCTTGACCGAAGTTGAAAGTGGATCAATGATCACTCCAATGTGGACAAGGAAATACCACAATTGGTACCAATTCTTGGCGGTTTCTCACACCTACACAAGTAAAAGCTTATGGTGGAGCTTGGTTAGGATGGTGGCACAAAATTTGATGCAATTGTAAGTGAGCTTCAATAATTTTGGAAAAGATTCACAAGATTGCAATGCAACAAGTAGACCAAGCAACGTAATGTACACGAAAACACACACGCAAAGAGATAAGTGGGGTTGGGCAACCAAGGATGAGCCAAAATGTGGAATCCACAAAAATGCTCTTGTTGCACAACACTAGAGAGAAGCTAGCACGATTGCACGAAAGGCGGATACAAGACTTGTGCACAACCTACTAAGCAAAAATGCAACGACTTCTATCCCAAGTATGCTCTATGCAAGGTGTTTCTATGATATGATCCAAGATGATCTAATATGACAATCTTAACGTTGTATGATGCTATGGTTCTTTCTTAAAAGCTCTTTGCTTATCTTTCCCTTTTGCTTAAAAGCTTGTTTGGCTCTTTGATGTTTGAGCTCTTTTCTCATGCAATGCTTGACGAACCAAGATAGCAAGTGTGTATGCGATGACAACCTTGTGACACAAGATATGATACCAAGATACGCAACAATGATGTATGTATGCTATGGGAAGTTTGATCACTAATGTGCACAAGTCTCGTTGCCGGCAATACTCAATGGCTAGTCTCGATGGGTAAGCAACGCAAAGGAGTAACGCTATGATGGCTATCAATGTAATGGCAAGAGTGATGTCCAATACCAAGGTGAGGTTACCATTCTTGCTTGCGGTATGGTGTCAAAATGGTGGCACGAATACCAAGATGTAGTCGAGGTGGTCGTTGTTGATGACGCGTCCGTGGCAAAGATGAGCGGTGGTGATGTTGATGTCGAACCGTACCTAGATAGCCGAAACACAAAAGGATACGGAACCGCAACTCAAATTCTCAAAGCTCGAAGTGGCAACACATGTCGAAGTATGAAATGGGTAAGCAATGGTGGTGGTGTGTGGAAGTGGTGATGGTGTATAGGTGGTAGGAGTGCGTATACGGAAATGTGGGGCGGTGGTGGTGACCAAAACTAAAGAAAATTCAGTTTCGTCAGGGTACTCCGAATGTCCGGTGGTGAGCGGTCGTTCGGTCGTCGGATGTCCGGTGGCTAGTGGACGTCCGGTGCCTGGGCAAAAATCGGGCACGGGATGAACTGCACGTGTATGAGGTGGATGAGGTGAAAATCGTTGAATCCGGGCGATTTTGTGGATGGAAAGGGTGGGCAAAAGCTAGATCCACTCAAAACAAAGCAACTCCACGGATCAAGTCCAACAAAATTTCAACACACACAACAAATCACAAAAAAAATTGGGGCTAATTTTGTGGGGAATTTTCGAATTAGGGACAAAAACAAGAAAAACTAGGCTAGCAACACAATGGGGAGGCTCCGAAATCGTGATCAACCTGGCTCTTGATACCAAGATGGTGTAGGGTAGGAACCCTAACCGGCTGATCTTTCACAAAAAGGGCGGATCCCGCGATGAACACGAAGAACACGAAGAGGGAAACGAGGGAAAACACGTGGAAAACACAAGAGAACACTCAAACCAACAAGTATGATCACACATGCGCTAGATCCATGAACACAAAGGAAGATTCAAGATCCACAATCAACTAGGGACGATACAAAGGTACCCAGTCTTCTCCGAAAGGAGGTATTGAGGTTCTTCCCGTAAATGGGTTTTGAATCCGCTTGGGGGATCTTCTCCATAGGAGGCGCAATCTCTAAGAAGAAGGTAACCAAGTGGATGAGCAAAGCTCTCACACGAAATATAAGCTAATCCTTTGCTAACCCTAGCTAGGATGAATAGGATGTATATTTATAGTCTTAGTGAAAATGGGGGGGGGGCAAAGGAGGGGGTACATGGGCTTCGGCCCCGAAGCTGGACACAGCCAGGTACCGGACGCCCGCTGGGGACATGTTGTCCAGTGTCTCATGAATGTCCGGTCGTCCGATGGCTTCCGGACATCCGTTGGATCCGTTCTGCGATGGGGGTGCCGGACGTCCAGTCACTTCGGACTTCCGCTAATATTGGCTCGGGTGCAGTGTCGCTGGTCGTCCGGTCCGAGCCGGACGTCCGCTCGCTGGGGCTCAGCTGGGGCTTCAAGCACCGGACGTCCGGTCCCGACCGGTCGTCCGGTGGCTGGGACTTTTCCTGCAGCTCTCCTTCTTTTCCGTCTTCACATCCATCTTCCTCTTCTTCTTCTTCTTCTCCTTGCTCCTTAGCTTCTCCATGATACCTGGGTATGCACAATGTGTCCATACGAGGTAGTAGCCATGTCTCATGTGCATCGAAGTGGAAATGTGAGAGGAGAGATGTCACCTCGGTTTCGAGAGCTCTTGCACGTGCTCGTGGCATGGGTCCAAGTGGTGTCGTAGGAGATGTAGTTGGGTCCATGGGGATGACCTTGGGATGCTCCGCATCAGTATGAAAGCTCAATTTGAAAATTAAGTGGGTGTGCATCTAATCCTATAATGAAAAATTCCCACCAGTATATGAAAGTGACAACATAGGAGACTCTGCATATGAAAAACATGACGCTACTATGAAGCACAAGTGTGGAACTAGCATGCCCCTTCTCTCTTTATCTCTTTTTTTCTTTTCTTTTCTTTCTTTTCTGATGTAGGGTAGAACCCTAATCGGCTGATCTTTGACGAAAGGAGCGGATCCCGCGATGAACACGAAGTACACGAGGGGGAAAAGAGGGAAAACACAAGGGAAACACAAGAGAAACACTAAACCAACACAAGAAAGTCACACATGTGCTAGATCCTCGAATACATAGGGTTCACACGGTACACGATCAACTAAGGATGATACAAGGGTAGTCGATCTTCTCCGTGACGAGTTCTTGTATCCACGAGGGGATCTTCCCTTAGAGGGGTCTTTAATCCAAAGGGATCTTCTCCGAAGTGGCCGTGGTCTCTCACGAGGAGTTGATCCGCTGTGGATGAGCGTAGCTCTATCTCTCAAAATGAGCTAAACCAACGCTGACCCTAGAAAGTTGGACGAGGTGGAGTATATATAGTCTTAGTGCAAAAGAGGGGGCGAAGGGGTACATGGGTTGTGTCCCAACACGAAACGGTGCACAGGCGTCGGACGTCGGGGAGTCACCTGTCGTCCGGAGGCTTGCGAGGGTCCGGACGTACGGTGCCTGTCAGACGTCCATAGATTCGGCTCGGGAGGTCTTCGGTCGGACGTCCGGTCAGGGTTGATTGTCCGAGGAGCGTCGGTCGTCAGGGTGGCATCGGATGTCCGTCTGTTTTGGCTCGAGTGTGGCAGTGTCGATCATCCGGAGGAGGCCGGACGTCCGGAGCCTGGAGGCCGTCGGACGTTCGGGGTTCGTCGGTTGTCTGGAGCCTGGAGACTTTGACCAACTCTTCTTCTTCGTCTCCGTCTTCATGTCCATCTTCCTCATATTCTTCTCCTTGCTCCTTAGCTTCTCCATGATACATGAGAATGCACAAAGTGTTTGTATGAGGTAGTAGCCATGTCTCACGTGCATCAAAGTGGAAATGTGAGAGGAGAGATGTCACCTCGGTTTCAAGGGCTCTTGCACGTGCTCGTGTCATGGGTCCAAGAGGGGTCGTAGGAGATGTAGTTGGGTCCATGGGGATGGCCTTGGGATGCTCTGCATCATCTCCCCTCCCTTGGGGAAGATCTGTCCTCGGATCAAATTCTTCATCACCATGGAAGGGAGAGAGATCTTCGACGTTGAAGATGTCGCTCACGTTGTACTTGTCGCGTGGTAGGTCGATCTTGTAAGCATTGTTGTTGTATCGTGCGAGCACCTTGAAGGGTCCATCCGCTCGTGGTCGAAGCTTGGACTTGCGTTCTTGTGGAAAGTGATCCTTGCGAAGGTGTAGCCACACGAGATCACCAATTTTGAAGACAATAGGGTGCTTGTTAAAGTTGAGCTTGGACGCAAGGCGTCCAACTTGGCGCTCGATGGAGTTCCTTGTATCTTCATGCACCTTCTTGAGGTGTGCCGCCCTTGCACTAGCGTCCAAATTGATGCACTCTTGGAGTTGTAGAGGGAGAATGTCCAATGGTGACAAAGGGTTGAAGTTGTAGACGACCTCGAAGGGGGACTTGCCGGTTGTTGAGTGTCTTGCTTAGTTGTAGGCGAACTCGGCGATAGGTAGGCACTCCTCCCACTCCTTGATGTTCTTCTTGATGAGTACTCGAAGTAGAGTGGAGAGTGTGTGGTAAGTAACTTCCGTTTGGCCATCGGTTTGTTGATGATATGCCATGGAGAAAAGTAGCTTGATTCCGAGCTTGGCGGATAGGGTCTTCCAAAAGTAGCTAAGGAAATTGACATCGCGGTCCGAGACGATCGTCTTTGCCACTCCGTGTAGACGCAATATTTCCCTACAAAAGAGAGTAGCAACATGTGAAGCATGGTCTATCTTGTTGCAAGGAATGAAATGTGCCATTTTTGAGAAACGGTCCACAACGACAAATATCGAATCCTTCCCATTTCGAGTCCTAGGCAAACCAAGTACAAAGTCCATGCTAATGTCTTCCCATGGTTGATATGGAATTGGTAGAGGCATATAAAGGCCGTGGGATTGAGCTTTGGACTTAGCTTTGCGACATGTAGAGCATCGGTTGGTGAAGCGGTTGACGTCGCGAAACATCTTGGGCCAAAAGTAGTTCTTCGAGAGCGTGCCGAACGTCTTGTCTCGTCCAAAATGTCCCATTAAGCCTCCTCCATGAGATTCCTACAAAATCAACAAAGAAGAGAAGACTCGGGGATGCAAAGTTTTTTTAGCTCTCATAAGATATCCATCTTTGATGTAATAGCGTTCCCAAGAGGTATGCGTCAAACACTTGGCATAAGGAGTGGCAAAGGTATGATCATGCTCATACAAGTCTTTGATATGCTCAAAACCAATGACATCCAATTCAAGTTGTGTAACAAGCATGCATAAGCGGGAAAGGGCATCCGCCACAATGTTTTCTTTACCTTTAATGTACTTGATGAGATAAGGAAAATACTCAATAAATTCACTCCATTTAGCATGACGCTCGTTCAACTTGGTTTGGCCCTTAAGGTACTTGAGCGTTTCATGATCGGTATGAATGATAAACTCATGAGGGCAAAGATAGTGTTCCCATTCATGCAAAACATAGACTAAAGCATATAGCTCTTTATCATAGATGGGGTAATTGAGTTGCGCGCCGGAGAGTTTCTCACTAAAGTAAGCTATGGGCGCTTCTCTTGCGTTAACACGCCTCCTATTCCATTACCACTAGCATCGCAATGAATCTCAAAGGTTTTCTCAAAGTTGGGTAAAGCAAGCACGGGAGCATGAGTAAGCAAATTCTTAAGCTCATTGAAAGCGGTATCTTGGGATGGTCCCCAAACAAAAGGCGCATTCTTCTTGCTCAAAGCATGTAAAGGTGTAGCAATGGTGCTAAAATCCTTCACAAAGCGACGATAGAAACCCGCAAGGCCAAGAAAGCTACGCACTTGATGCAAATTGGTTGGTTGTGGCCAAGTATTAATAGCATTGATCTTGGACTCATCAACATGAACACCCTTAGAAGATACAACAAAACCCAAGAAAATGAGCTTGTCAACACCAAAAAGGCATTTCTCGATATTAGCATAGTGGTGCTCTTTTCGAAGAGTTTGCAAAACGGTTCGAACATGGGTGACATGATCTCTAAGAGATTTGCTATAAACAAGGATATCATCAAGGTAGACCACAACAAATATACCGATGTAAGGCGAAAGACATGATTCACAAGACGCATAAAAGTACCCGATGCTTCCGATAGACCCATAGGCATGACTAACCACTCATATAAGCCAAACTTGGTCTTGAAAGCGGTTTTCCATTCATCACCCTCTTGTATGCGGATTTGATAGTAACCACTCTTAAGATCAATTTTGGAAAAGATAGTGGCACCACTAAGCTCATCAAGCATATCATCAAGGCGTGGAATGGGATACCTATAGCGAACGGTGATAGCATTTATAGGTCTACAATCGGAGCACATGCGAAAGCTACCGTCTCGTTTTGGCACAAGAATGGCCGGGACGGCACAAGGGCTCAAACTTTCACGCACATGTCCTTGGTCTATGAGATGCTTTACTTGCATTTGTATTTCTTTGGTTTCTTCGGGGTTGACGTGGTAGGGAGCTTTGTTTGGAAGCCGTGCTCCGAGGATGAGGTCGATGCGGTTCTCAATGCCTCATAGTGGAGGTAGTCCTGGAGGTAGCTCGTCGGGGAAAATATCGTGAAATTCCTGCAAAAGAGAATATAACACTAGAGGAAGAGTTTAAGAAGTGTTAGTTTGTGGTGCATTGTCCTTGCACACAAGGACGTAGTGTAGGACACCCGATGGGTTCTCACACACTCCTCTTATCTCACTTTTGGTGGCAAATAGGACTAAGTTCTTTTTTCGCTCATCGTGGAGGTGTTTGATTTAGGCTTTTGGCGCTCACTCTCTTTTTGGTGGCTCTCTCTCTCACTATGATCTCCACGATGGGTGGCTTGCTTGTCGGCGATTACTTGGCTTGGAGACATTGGACGAAGGACGTACTCCTTGCCTTTCATCTTGAAGATGTAGTGGTTCGTTCGGCCGTTGTGGATGACTCCTGTATCAAATTGCCATGGGCGTCCAAGGAGAAGATCGCAAACAGTCATTGGAACGCCGTCGCACTCCAAGGTGTCTTCGTAGGTGCCAATTTTGAAGGAGACTTGTACTCGATGCTTGACTTGGATAGTGCCGGAGTCGCTAAGCCATTGCACTTTGTATGGATGTGGATGCTTCGTCTTGGGCAATTGGAGCTTGGAGCAAAGTTCTTCACTTGCGAGGTTATGACAACTCCCTCCGTCGATGATGACCTTGACGGATCGTCCATTGATGCCGGCCTTGGTGTGGAATATGTGGCATCTTTGGTCTTCTTCTTGGTGATGTTGGAGAGTTAAGACCTTGGATAAAACAAGAGCGGGACTTGAATCTTCATCGCAAAAGACTTGTTACTCTTCATCGTTCACTTGCTGGTGCATGGCGACTTGTTTAAGAGCGTCCATTTCTCCTTCACTCATCGAAACGTAGGTGCCGTCATCGTTGAGGATCATGGTCCTCTTGTTGGTGCATTCGTAGGACTTGTGGCCTCGGCCTCCGCATGTGAAGCATTTGAAGGAACTTGTCTTGACGGTCTCATCGGTTGGAGTGGATGAGGATGAAGCTCTCGTCTTGAATTTGCTCGTAGTAGGAGGGTGACTTGGAGTTGACGAAGCTTTCTTGGAACTCGACTTGTCGATGTTGCTTGCAGAAGGCTTGATAGACTGTGTTGGAGTCATTGAAGCTTGGTTGTTGGAGAAGCCATAGGACTTGGATGAGAACTTTGCATACTTGAAATCATCTTGCACTTGGCGTTCCACTTTGGTAGCTTGATGCACTAGCTCGATGAGGTTTCAGTATGGTAGGAAGTTGGCGATCTTCTTGATAGGATGGTTGAGTCCATTCAAGAAATGTGCCATACTTTGCTCATCATCTTCCGTGACATTGGCTCGTATCATGGCAATCTCCATCTCCTTGTAGTACTCTTCAACGCTCTTGGCTCCCTGCTTGAGTAGTTGGAGTTTCTTGAATAGGTCGCGGTTGTAGTAGGTAGGCACAAATCATGCTCTCATGACATCCTTCAATTGTGCCCAAGTAGTGATGGGTGGTTTACCTCTTGCCTCTCGGCGCTCGATAACTTGTTCCCACCAAATGAGGACATAGTCTTGGAACTCAAGGGATGCCATCGCGATCTTCTTCTCTTCGTTGTAGTTGTGCAAACGAAAGATCTTATCAACTTTCAATGCCCATGAAAGGTACTCTTCGGGATCGTTGCTTCCGTTGAACTTGGGCATGGTGAACTTGAGCTTTCCATAGCATTTCTCTCCATTGTGTTGGGGTCGGGGATGATGACGTCCATGTTGTTGATGATTTTCAAGCTCGTGTCGCTCTTGGTGAGGAGGGTTGTCAACCTCATGTTGTCCTTGCCGTGGAGGATTTCCATGCTCTTGACGAACTTGATGTTCTTGTTTAGCTTGTGGAGGGGCTTGTCGAGCTCGAGGAGGAACTTGAGGAATGTGATGGTGCATGCAAGCATGATGTCGTCGTTCATGAAGTTCTTCGTGAAATGCTTCTTCTTGTTCTCGAGCTTGTCGGCCTCGGTTGGCTACGGCTCGACTTGAATCTTGGAGGGCTTGTTGCGCCTCAACTACTTGAGCTTCACGGAGTTGTTGTTCTTGGCGTCGTGCCTCGGCATCTTGTGCAACTTGGTGTAGACGCGCTCGCTCTTCCTCTTCATGTTGGCGTTGTCGTTGCCGTTCTTGTGCTAGCGCAAAGGCCTCTTGAGTTTGACGTTGTCGGCGCTCTTGAGAGTCGATATCGCATAGAGGATTGAGGCTTGCTTGACGATCATTGCGTGCGGCACGGCGAAGAGTGTTCGATGTCGGTGTACTTGAGCCGGAGAGGGTGAAGTCGGAGTGTCGACTTGAGCAAGTCCATCTTGATGAAGACGAAGCGGAAGAAGAGTGGTTGAGCAACAAAGCGCAAATTTCGTCCATCCTTGCGACATTCTCTTGCTTGTGATCATTGAGCTTGTGGTCGAAGTAGTCCCTTGTACGTTGCTTGGAGAGTGGCAAGTCAGCTTCTAGGTTGTCGATGCATTCACTCATAGCTTGTTGCTCTTGATGCAAAGCACGTTGTGCACCAAAGAGGTGACTCTTGGTGACGTAGGAGTTCATTTTGTCGTCGTTCTCTATGAAGAGGGGATTGGTAGAAGTACTTGGCTTATCCATCATTCCAAGAAAAATGTGAGTGGTAGAAAGAGAAGAACGAATACCAAATTTACCTTGACCGAAGTTGAAAGTGGATCGATGATCACTCCAATGTAGGACAAGGAAATAGCACAATTGGTACTAGCTCTTGTCGGTTTCTCACACCTACACAAGT